>NW_017535518.1:3999137-4078838 GCF_001853355.1 Bactrocera latifrons | reverse complement strand
ATGTCAAAGCATACTGAGCATCTTTCTCTTTGACACCATGTCTGATATCCCACGTGATCTGTCAAATACTAATGCATGAAAATCCTAACCTCAAAAAAATCACCCATTATATGTAAACACATATACTATTTATGTGTTTGTAACCTTGTATTTGCTACAATAGTATCATGCTAATGCAGGTTTTATACGCTCATAAATGAAAGATAAAAAGTGTCAACTTGGTAATAGAGAAGAGGAAGTTTTCGCTCGACAAGCGCGGTGAGTATTTAAGGTATATGAAAACATACACACAAATATAACTACATGCATAAGTATATAGAAAAGTGTTGCTAGCAGAAAAAAGTCTTTCGCTGTTTGACCAAAGCCTTGTATTGAGTTCAGCGGAAGTGAAGTTGTGCTTTAATTTTTTAACTTTCACATTTAACTTTTTGCCGCTTTTATGGACGCATATTAAATTTCGATTCTTAAACGCTTAATGTAAGTAGAATCATTTTGTAGTACAAATTAAGAAAGTAAGCTGTTACTGAAGGCTCGAATACTATGCTATCATAAGTAGACTATGGTGAATGGTGCACGTTTAAATCACTAAGTATGGGAATAAGTGATATAGTTTTCCGATCGACAGTTGATCAATAGTAGATCAACTACATTTATGTATAAAATTTAATTCGATTGTATCAAAAACTGACGAAGAAATGTTTATAATCCTTATAAGCTAAACTTTGCCTTAAAATCGCTGGCTCTTTATGTAAATCTATTCAGAATGATGCGAAGAACATTTGCTGTTTACATGATTTTATAGCAAATCGAAAAAATTCACATTTGATCTAACATAAATTAAGTTTTCTTAGCATATAAGATGAATGTTTAAAGAGTGTTCATAGGCTGTGCTGCCGGCACAGCTTTTTCGGGCCTGAAAGAAGGAAGCGAAAGGGGTTGACCTTGTGGTATATGACGAATATTTATAAATTTCAAAAAGTTAAGGCCTTTGTCCATCTTAGAATTAGCATAAATGTCACCAACAAGCAAATTTAAAATCAAAAGCGGAATAACTCTTGTCGACCGGTACTACTTGACTAGACAATTGGATAGACAATTGAACAGCAGATCCATCCCTCGGCCGACAAAACTTCACTATTTAAGTGACTTACTATTCCATTTCAATTATACGGCCCAGAAACATGGACAATGACGAACCGAGACACGAAAAGCCACTCCAATTCGAGACTCGTTATGAGACAATGGAAGCAAGGGACCACACGCATCTAATGAAAGAAACAAGTGCATAAGGACCTATGCAACTGCGGTGAGCTCGCGAAGAATATACCAAATTTTGTATTCCGGTACAGAACGACTCAAGTTTGTAGTACCTAAGAAGAAGAGAAATATGTGAATGAATTGCGACAATATTGAATAGCATCCGGTGACTTGTGGGAGTCTAATTTTAATGAACAGACGACATTCGGCATACGCCAAGGTAAAGCCAATTGCTTTATCAGTTTATATTAAAATGTTCACCTAAAGGTTAAAGGCATAATTTATCTCTGTTCAGCTGGCTTTTTTATGCGTATGAAGATGACGCAAGGCATACTCTATTTCAATTTTATTTTCAGCCTATATATTTACACAGTCTATATATGATTTTTTCACATATACTATAGGCTAAATCAAACACAATTTCCTTGCGACCTGAAATGTATAGCTACTGCATAATTTGCACATACATATAAATCATATATGTCACTAAAAAATATGAACCTTGACTTTTTTCTACTTCCGCCTAACCAAGGTCTGATCTGCGCGCATTAGTACCGCATAAAGTTGCAACAAAGTAACAGCAAAGGCTTTAAAACCGCCAGTAAAAAAAATGTCCTAAAAACCTTCGCTACACAGTAAGTAACAAAAAAATCACTGTCTGCCAGCGCACCAAAAGCAAATTTATCAAAAAAAAAAAAGTCTTAACACTGAAGTAAAAGCCAGAAAAGATTTGCCACACGTTGCACGTGCTGATATTGTTGGCTAAATATGCATAAAAAGGTTTTTTGCACCGAAAAGCGCGTTCCCTATAGCGCGCTACATTAATACACACACATGAGTGCTCAGATGCACCTTCCTTTGCTGCCATGTATGTGGCACATGTCAGTACGTGTATATGTCTATGGCATTTAATAATGCCACAACACGGAGAATTTTACACTTTGCACACGTTCGCAACGTGTCGCATTACGATTTATAATTCATATTCATATGCATACGAGATGATGGCGGTGCGTCGTTACGGTCTTCTGATGTCAACCGTTGTTGAATGCTCGTTGCATGCCACAAAAACCCAATTCATTGGAACAATGAAAGTTGTGCAGCGGCTTTCACCGGCGTGTGTGCTGGTTCGTTGCTTGCTTGCCGCTTGTCTGGCAGCGCTATCGGCCGTTAGGTACTTGGCATAACAACTTTTGTCCCTATTGTCATGTGGTGCCTATCAATTCTATTCTAATATTCGCTTTTATGCGCCAGTTGTTGGGTTTTATTCTATTAAAAGTTTACTATGCAGAGATTCGTGATACTGATAAATTTTTATTTATAGTGTGTGCTAGGAAAAGCTGCTTTGGTTGAGAAGTGTGGAGATGGGAGGAAAAGCAAATTATCTGCGTATTTGTATCTATCTATGGAAAATAGTTCAAGAGCATCGTACGTAACGGATTATTTGGAAAAATCACAGAAACTAAAGATTAATTCGCTCGATAAGTTAGACAGATACTTGAGTACTCAAACAAAAGTTATTTGATTATAGGAAATGATATAAACGAGTATAGTGACCATTGATGGGAAGAATGTGATCTAGTGAGAGTTCTTTGTTTTCTGAGTGTCATTTAGATTAGTTTATTTAAAGTTTATTTAAAGTTTATTTTATTTTATTTTATTTTATCAAATTACGCATATGTTAGTAAATTTCATAATCATTCATATAATCCACAATCGACGTGCTGAATTTTATCGATACATGCACTGTTGCGACTATGGTTAGAGCTTTCTTTCGCAAGTTTCAAAGTTTGGTTTAAAATCGATATAATATCAACTTAAGGTAATGTCTTATATTCATACTTAAATTTTAATAAAATAAATACGCATGAATTATCGCAAAACTCATCGATAAAAATAAATCATTATTATGATCGATAAAATTTAAATTTATACATGAAAAATATCGATTTAAAAATTTATGAAACTAATATACAGTCAAATAATTAATCACTAATAGACTTTATGAGCGTGTAAATATTCAATATTTTTTAAAATATCTATAAAAACAAAAATATATCGAATTATAGATTTATGAATTTAAAATATAATATAATTAAAATTTATCGATGACAATATCGATAAAACTATCGAAATAAACTGTATGAAATTAATATTCAATAAAATAAATAAGAACCAATAATTTTTATGATCGATAAAATTAAAAATTATCGGTGACATATCGATAAAAGCAAAAAATTTCGAATGAAACTAATGAACAATAAAATACATAATAATCGATCATAATTATATTCTATTTTGCAAACTAAAAATCTCAGTAATAAGAGTGAAGATCGTGGCATAGAAAATGGATAAGTTTTAAGTAATTTTCATACGAATATACATATGTATGTACATTGTGTGCTACTTCATCAATATTCAATACGATGACTACACTTGAAATAACAGTTTTCACCATTACTAGAAACTTCTCATTAAATTCTGTTTATATAAGCAAAAACACGACAAGAAGAGGGTTACTAGTGTATTCCTCCTTAGGCTCGTAATAAATCAATTGATTCTTATACCTTGAGCTCGTGGGAAGTTGGGTACTTCAGCAAACATTCTACTTGAATTCTGATCACACTCAACTGCATATTTGACTTCTCCATCGATGCGATCAGAATAGGGTGCATCAATCTGTACTCAGTAACTAATTCCAGTTTTATGGGGTAAGTTGCGCATGCGCAGTAGCTTCGTGCAAGCAGTCACCCCCCTTATGGCTATGTATACATGTATGTTTAATTTTCAGAAGTCGTATTTATAACCTATTATAAGTGCGCAATAAAGGTTGAGAATAATGAGCAGTGACGGCGAAACTAATGTGCGGTTGAAAGATATTATTTTATGAGGAGCATAAAAATTGGTGGTGGGAAAATCGGAAGCAAACAAACCAAATACAACCAGATTTGGAAGTATAGAATGTTCTCAAATTGGAATCGGTGGTGCGACAGTCTGACTTATAGATCGCAAGGGAATTGAAAGCAGTGAATGGTTGGCTATGTAATACCGCACAGAGGAGTAATAAATACGGAAAGAACAAGTAGACTTACTTCGCTTTAAAATTATATTTAGAAGGGTGTAATGATATTTTCATGTACTAATCACCTTATATGGAGACATTAGACGCTTAACAGTAAATGTGAAAAAAGAAAGATGCTTTTATACAACACGTAGGCAGGTGAGACTACTTTGTGGCATTTGAGACAGATATCATTACCATGTCTATCTATTTGCTACACCTTTCATTTATGCATTTTCGTGGTTTCAAAATTTGTTTACCCATATGTATAGTATATCGTATGCGACCTTCTCACCAATACCGCTGCATTTTTTCCCGCTTATTATTACTATATTTGTTTGCTAATGGAAATGCCAAGTTTTTATTTGCACTTTGATGTTTGTAATTGAATGAAATGCTCATAAGGGATGCTGATTTTCTGACTATTTTTTAACTCTAAACTGCATGCGGTGGTGGAAAATGAAACTTAAGGGTTGCTTATGTGCAAATGTCGAAATCAAAACCAAACCGAAGCGAAATGAAATATAAATTTCTATTAAGATTATGAATAATATATGAATTGAATGCTTGCAACGAGCACAATGAAAAATAAGATACGCATATGTATTAAAAATGGATTTTGTATAAGTAAAATGGGCTTGATTGTATAATATTGAACAAGGTTCAAAAATTCAAAAACAGCCGCGAGCGTTTCATATAGGTACTAACTGGCGGAGTAAAAAATTGCAACGACAGCACTATTTTGTTATTTATTTTGTTTCTAAAAATTTATGAATATTTTACAAGAGTATATCGACATGGCCTCTGGCCAAAATGGCGTTGGTTGCGGCGATACTAAGAAGGATGAAAAACCAAAGGTAGCATAAGGCTGCATAAAGTAAATAAAAACGCAAAGGAGTATGAAAGCAGCATAAGAAATCTTTCTGGAGCAGAAAAAATGTGTAGGAAAAATTGCACATCAGTAGCATGCGCCATATGGTGCATTACGTGCAACAAAGCAATCGTTGCAATAAGCAAAGTTTTTGTAGTGATTTGAGATTATTTTATAAAAAGGAACAAAAAACGCTTAGATTGTATTATTTTTGTATCCTGTGTAAAGGCAATCAATATATTTCTAATTTGCTTGAACGGGTTTTCATGCAATAATGCACGCTTGCATAAAACCAAACTGAAATTTTTTTCTTTATATAATTATGTTGAAAAGATATGTGTCAATCGATGGTTTACTGTTACTTATCACTATCAATTGTTTTAAATGTCATCAAGGGTTGAATTTTTCAAGTGATTTTAAGCTTTTTATAATTACGGATTTGGCAACCCTGTTTGTGTTGCTTGCAGCGACTTGAAATATATCACTTTGCCAGAAAATGATGAGATCAGCATAAATTCAATTTTGCAGGAACACTTGACTGTAGGAAAATTTTCACGTTATATATCACACAATTTGTCAATCGCTCAAAAAGGGTTTGTTTCTATTGTTCAAAAAAATATAAAAAAATAAGATAGCGCTGCTTAGAAACACGACATCGTGAGAGATGATAAATCGTGAATTCACACGTATGAGCCCAAAAGTAAACATCAGGTGGTGGTATAGGTGTTCCCAGATGAGACGGTTGCAACAAAAGTGGTTCGCGTAGGAGGCACTTCCAAGCGGAAGGTTGTCTGTTTGGAATGTCTTGTTTGGAATAACTAGATATGTAGCAAACATAACACCAGAATGATACAGAACAGTAAATTCTGAGTGATACACAACCCTTTTTTTGCAATTTTCAAGAAATCCTTGAAGACAGATCACTTTTCACCACGATAATGCCAGCTCTCACACATCGATTGAAAGAACTGCAGTTTTAAGTACTCAACACATCGATTTGATGAGTCAGCTCCTCCGTTTGGTCTTGACTTGACACCGAATGATTCCCTTTTATTCCCATACGAAAAAAAATAAATTAGAGTTTAATATTCGCATATTTGGAGATACATATCTCAATCATAATGTAAAAGGTGCTTTGGTTGAAACGCATACACAAATGTTATATATGTACCTTAATGGATAATATTTTGAAAAAAAAAAAATATTTATACTTTTTTGCTCTCTTATCCCAAAATACAAAAGGCAATCCTCGTACGTATCACTCTTGCAAAAGAGTATATATGCTAGAAAGATGCTGAAACTCTACGAAAATTTTCATAGGTATGTTGTCATTGTGACAAAAAACACAGGGAAACCGTATTTAAATACTTCGGTAAACAATATTTCGAAACATGTACCTTGCTTGAAAATCGTGTCAAAGCTCGACCTCTTTCGCGAGTAGTTTTGGGTGGATATTTGAGCATAAAATGCGTTCTTGCCCGACTCGCCCCGATAAAGCTGAGTTTTTTTTTCAAAAAGAGTACCGTTAAGAGGTTTCTTTGCACAAGTTTGATCATGCGAATTCCGATCCCACATTTATGGGTTATGAGTTTGAGATGCAAAGAAGTCAACAATCTTCGGAATAAAACCCATTTTCAGTCAATCGAGGAAATGAAACAAAATTCGCTGAAAGAGCTGAAGGCCATACCAAAAAGTGCTTATGAAAAGTGTTTCGAGGACTAGAAAAATCGTTTGCATAGACTACTTTGAAGGCCACAAAATAAATATTAATCAATAATTAAATATTTTGCGCTTTATTTTCAATTTCCAGGCACTTTTTTGTCACAATGTAAATCAAAAAATAAAAATATTATCTTTTATAATTTACATTTTCACATATTTTTGACCTTTGCGCGTTAACTTTAGTCAGAATTAATTAAAATCCTACACTGACTTTCCTTCTTTAACTACACTTTCTACTTTCAAAAATCATTTTAGTACAAAATTTTCTCAAAAATCTATAAAAAATAATGTTATGCAACAAAAAAGTACTACGAAAACAAAAAATTATAACAACAACTAAGAGTTTACAACAAAATGGGCAGATAAAATATTTAAGTGCGTCTAAAATTAGCCACAGAACTCCCAACCACATTGACATTCATTGCTACGACCGCCGACATGCGCCCGACTAGGCTACGGCGAAGATTTATAGCCACAACACAATGAAAAAATCTTCAACGCCCTCGAAAGGCAGCATTAGCAGCGAGTGTGCTGGAGTTAGAAGTGAGTTATTTTCGTTATTCTCTATGCCACAGCACTCAAATATGCGCATATACATATGTTATGCGTGTTATTACATATTTACTACAAATCTGTGTAAATATATATGCAAGTACTACATAAAAATATACGTCTTCCCATTTTGTAGAAAAATGCCTCAAATCATTATGCTGTAATGTGCGCTCATTAGCGGTGTTCGGCAAGCACGGTTGATATACAGATGCGATACAAATTTTAAGCGGCAGCTGTGGGAGGTGGCGGCCACAAAGCAACTTTGGCGCTAAGTAAAAGGCAACCGCAGCCCACGATATGAATATTTAGTTATAACGATTCCCGCTAACCCGGAAGTTTATTGCATTCTTTTGATGTGTTAATGGCAAATGATATACTTCTAGGCGCATAGACACGCACATATTTCTGGCATATATACAGTTTAAGTTTGTGTGTAGTGTTTCCCCTTCGACAATTTTCATTGATATTTCTTTGACGTAACATCTAACAAAATATTTAGTCATATTATGAATATTCAGCGGTTTTCGCGGCATAATTTCATCTATGCTTTTTGTTGTTGTTGCTTGTGGCATTAGCGAGTACCTACCTTCTGACATCCGGCGAGTTGGGCAGACTGCGACATTTGCGACTACTCTTGCTGCTGCTGCCATGGCCATGCGATGACGATGAGTTGCCCATGCTGTTGTCGGAGGCAACAACAACATTTACGTTTTATTTATTTTTTGGTGCTGCTGGAGATCACGTGATTTTGTTATTCAGTTGTTCTTTTTTTTATTAGAATTTACATTTTATTTGATTTTTGTATTTTTTTGGTGATTTGCAAACATAAAACTAAATTTTTTGATGTTTTTTATTTTAGTTGATGTTGTAAAAATTTATTTGGCATATTTTGGAACGCTTTGGTTTTTATTTTCTTGATTGTTGGTAAATATTTTTGGCACTTTTGAAACACTTTCAAATTTTTTTTTTCTTTTTGTAAATTCTTTTATTTATTATTTTGTAAATTTTTCTTGAAACCGCTGAATTTAGTTTGAAATCACAAATTTTATATCACTTCCTGTGGTGTTATGTAATGCGTTTAATTTGATATTACTAATGTTTGGCCAGAGGATGTAAGTAAAAGTTGGAAACTGATATTTTGGAACTCAAAATTAAAGTTTTAAGACGTAAAAATCGAAAGTGATATTTTTGAACACTAACTTAAATTTCCAAAAAAAAAGTTAATATGAATTCTTTAAGAAAATTAATAATAACATTTTTTAATACATATATTTAACGAGAAGTTCACAAAATTAAAAATTAAAAAAAAAAATATGTTTTCAATCTGACTTTTGTGAGAAATGTAAAATATTAACATCTATTTGCATATATACACGGATTTAACAAAAAATCCGAAACTTAGATTTTTGAACACAAAAAAAAAAAAAAAATTTTTTTTATCTGAATTTTTTGAAAAACGATTATTTATGTCCACGAATACGCAAAACGTTCAAAACTGATATTTTGCACCACATGAATTTTCAATAAAAAATATGTTTTTTTATTTGAATTTAAGAAATGTAAAATATTAACCATCATTTATGTACACGGAATAATAAAAAGTTCGAAACTAAAATTTTGGCATTCAAAATAAATTTGCCAAAAAAATATTTTTTAATATGACTCCCTTGAGATAGGTGAAAATCATTATTCTATTTTTATAAAAAGATCGAAATTATAATGGAAATTCGAACTTATAAACATCTTTAAATAAAAAGTGAGGTTAGGTTATCTTCCGCGATTCTTTTTGGCGCTAAAATTGAGTATTGAATTTCCAACCTACAATTCTTCTTCTTTTTAAGCTCTTGATGTAATTGCGAATAAAATAAAATTATATTTTTCAAAAGGTCCAGTGAGCCTTATTTAGAGAAATCATAAAACGAGAGTCCTCGGAAGTGTACAATGAACGAAGTAAGACGAACGATACTTGATGTTCGATAACCAAAATCACAAAATATAGAAAGTTTAGTAATACAAAATATTGTTTTTAAGTACCTATGTTAATTTTTTAATTTAACATTTGTCAACCTCTTACACAGATCTACATATTTATGGCGATATAACTTTCACTGAGCGAGGTTGCCAACCTTGAGGCAAGTAATCAACAAAACCTAATCAAATAAAAACCTCAATTGTCCAGGTCATACAGCTGAAATTGAGATACGTATAAATTCAGCTTAGATACAAACCAATCTCTGTACTTATGTACATATGTATATGCCTTTGAAAGTAGTTACCAACATAAAAGGCTGCCTTCGGTCATAGCCAAACAAAAGGTAAAAAGCATGCAGGCATGGAAAAATCCTACAAACAATGCACACAACACTCAAATAGACAATAGTCCTCCACATTTCAGCCACAAAACTTCAACGAAATGACCAAAATGTCTAAGCTCAAAAGCGTTGCACGCATCTGTGTGCTTTTGGCCTTTATTAGCTCATAATACAATTAAGCTAACAGATTTCCAACTTCCGTCATGAGTAGGGTAAATGGCAAATACAAAGCAGACTGTGCGTAAATACGAGTAAGCAAAATAATCAAAAGAGAATCACACGAAGGGAGTAGGAGTAGTACCCATAACAAGCGGGAGGAAGAGCGATTAAAAATGCCCGAGGATATATGACGGGGCTTGAAATACGAGCATGATCGAATGATGTGTACTCTGACACTGAAGTTGGCTAATAAACAAAAATGCCATGGAGCAAATGGGGGAATTGAGTAAATATGTTTGTGCTGAAGTGAGGTTATGTAATGAAGAGGAGTACTCTAAGTGGGGTTGTGCTACAAATGGGGTGGATTTTGTTTATGTGAAGTGGGGTCAGATTTGAGTTGATAATTAATTTAATGTTGCAAATTAAATTTAAGCACATTTTGAGGTAAAAATTAAATGTCAAAGTGCGAAGGTCATGGATGTTGTAAGGAAAATTGGTATATTTGTTGGCATATTAGCAACTTTATGTGAGAGTTTTAATTAAATAAATGAAAATAAAAGTGAAAATCACATTTTAAAATATTTAATTTTCAAAAATGCTAATAAAAGCTCTAAGTATCTCTACAGAGTATGTTTTGAGTATAATTGTAAGGCCTGAGCGACAGCAACAAATTGAGAAACAGCATGCTTTTGACAACTGACAAGTGTCAGTAAACAAATTTGTTGGCTGCAGAGTGGAAAATTGTACAAAAATTAAGAAAGAAATCAATAACTTACAGCCTTTCTTACATATATACATACATGTGTATAGGTCTATGTTTCATGCTGTAAACTGATACAGCGCAAAATGCACAGCTTCCGCTGGACTTATGTGAAGCGAACAGTAGCTATATTGTGTGTATTTGTGTTGGTGGCAGAGGGTGGTTTGAAATTGCGTGTAAATAATTTACGCGCGTGTCTGACACGTGATGCAACAGCCATTTTGGATTTGCAGTTGCATGCGGCCGATTGCAGTCTCTGCCACACGCACACCCCCACACATTACGAGCTGTGAATTAACGCGGCGCAGGGTTTTCGTGCGATTTCGGAAACATCAATTTCACTTCGAGTGGCTGCTAAATGTCAAAGCAATTGGTATTACGCATGGTAGCTGTTGTTGCACACACTTATTTTTTGCCTTTATTGGCAGGTGAAGAGGGTGCGAATTTATTGGGTTAATCAATTTGTCGTAAAAATTAATGAGAGTGGATTCGACGTTTTTTTTTATCGAGAAAATTGAGTTGATTCGGAAGATGCTATGAGTAGTTGCCAGCTATTACAAATTATTATGTGCTTGAGTCTAATTTGCTTTATGGCCAGGAAATGGAAACTAAATGTATTTGAAGAAAATAAGATGAATGTTACTGTTGGGACAAACCGGTTCAACGAATGTCTAGAAATTGTCTATTACAGCAATAAGTAGTATGTGGTAGGTGTGGCCCTAAGTGAGTAAGCGGGTGAAAGTAAAAGGTAGACGGAGGTAAAAAAGGTGAAAATAATATATTTTTGCTACGTAAATGTTTGGAGAGCCTGTGTGAAAATTGAGGCGAGTGTGCTATTGTAAACTTTGCTTTGAATTATTTGCTGCATTCAATGATTTACAAGCTCTCTAGTGTGCTATAAATAATAACGGATTGGGTTGGGAGGAGGCCGTGAGTAATTGCTGTTATTTGGAGGAGTTTTAACTAAAAAATATATAGTAATTTTATATTTAGCGTAGCTACAGTTATATTTATGGAAAGCGGTACGTGAAATACTCCACTAAGAGAAATTACAAAAAAGCCTAAATCGAAAAAAATTATTAATCAAATCTTGCTGTCTTTAAAATTCTATTAAATCAGTATTTCTTCTTCAAAGAGGTTCATGTTCTAGTAAAAATTCTGTTAAAACGTCTGTGCTCGGTGTCCCTGCTAAAGTTCTAATAAAAATATTGTTGCTTCACCCAATTCCGTCACTTGACAAACTAAAAATTAGAACACAGATGGTAAGTTAAAGCTGGATAAAAACTGAAAATTTTGCTGAACCTTGACATATGACTAACAGGGAGTACCATTTTTGACAATTTTTCTATTCTATTAGAAAACAACTTAAACAATTTCAGAAACATAAAACTTTTGATTGTGGTAAAAACTAGCTTAAAAATTATTCTGGGAGAAAATGGAACGTACTTCAAAAAAGATCTAATACTTTTATCATAAATATAAGAAAAATGCCATTTTAAAATATTATTGAAATGGAAAATGAAAAACGACCATCTATTGATGTTCATTTCCTTCTGGAATGTTTTTAGTCTTCTTTTCAATTAAGGAAAAAGTTGTCAAATATAGCACACCCTAATGACTAAGCAAACCATCAAGAACTTAAATAAGGTGACAAGCGTTTCAAAGAAGTTTTCTGAAGAAAGTTGCCTTCTGAAAGATGATTGTATGAACAGTTCCATGAAACTGTTGATTTATCTGTATATTATTTTAATAGATTACAAAATGTTCATTGTTGAGAAAGCTTTTAATACAAAACGATAAAGTCTACGTACATAAAAGCTTCCAAACTATTATGCCAAGGTTATGCCAAGACTTCCAAAGACACAAAAAATTGTATTATAAAGGTTCAACGTGGTCGCTATTCAGCTGCTCTAATGGTTTTGTGGAAGATCTTTTGTAAAGCCGTTATAACTCTTCACTTCTGTGAAAAAGTGGTTTTACCTGGGAGAAAAGTATACAAGCAGAAGGTTTCAGCAGGAGCGGTGAAGCAATGAAGCAATGCTCTCTCCGATCGAAAGCATTCGATCATCCAGCGAGATTCTGCCACATGGCATAAGGAAAAATCAGGAAAAGCAGCGGCTTAAAAGCAATATGGCCTGGTTAAAGCTGAAAGTGATTGACTGTTTGAAAGTCCAGATTTGTGTCCATTGGTTATCTAGTTTGCGATCAGAGTTGAAGAACAGGGCTTGTCAAATCCCCTACCGAGTTTTGGAAAGTGTCAAAAAATCTTTGGCTTGACCAGCGTCGTCAATGCCAATAGAAACTTGCGTGCTGCTTCTGATAATGGCTAAAGCGTTTAAGGGCTTGGTTGAAATCAAGAAATGACATTTCGAGAAAAAATTAGTACAACGTTCATTTACTATTTAGGTTTTTAATTCAAAATTATTTTTAAAAATATTTTAAAAATTTATTATAGTTCAATTTTTGTAACGACCTGAACTTATAACAGAACTTATGGCAGTACTGAGTATATTGCTCTCACAACTTGATTACTCGTACTAGTTATGATAACTTTCGTTTTGAAGTATAATACAAACTCACAACCAGAAAAAAAATATTTTACTCAAAAATCGTTTTTGACACTTGTATTGATTGCTTAATTTCTCGTCATTTCTGACAGCTGACATACAAAATGTCACTTTGCAGCAGCAATACAAGCAACACGATCAAACATCGGACACATGGAAGCAACTTCGTGCCCCATGCACAGCTGCAGTGATTTTGGACTTGACACATTCCACACACACACATACACTCACAAAAGTCAGCTGCGCTTCGATGGCAATCAAATAAATTGTGGCAAATTTGTGCAGGCAAGCACAACTGACTGTCACAGTGAGCAAAATAAAGACAAAGAGAGGGGGGGGAGTAACAAGAAGAAATAAGTGATTGCCAGCAAAACATGAGTTGCAAGAAATTTATATGCCTCTTAACAACAACTGCATAATAATGAGTAGGTGATATGCGAAAAGAAGGTACGCAATGCAACGGACAAGCAACAGCAGCAGCAACAACAACAATATGCAACTAGCAACAAGCAGCAGCACAAAGCAGGCAAGCGATTGTGGCAATTACAGGCGTCAAGCTGACGCGCGACAACAAGCAAAAATTATATAAGCAAAAGAAGTAAATTAATAAAGTGCATACTCAGGCAAACACACACATATGTAAATATGTACACATGTAAGTGCTGTAAAGTGTTCTGGCTGCAGGCAAAGTAGCTAGATAAATCGCTGTGATTTTATTTAATTTATTTTTCTGCTTTTCAACTAAGTTTTGTCATGCACACTTGTACTCTATTTAATTGTAGCGACACAAGTTTGCATGTCGCATGCAGCATCTTGCTGGCCGTGGCGACAATACCGCATGCATGTACGTTGGTGCAAAACATGCTTATAGCAATGTTGCAGCATGTAGAGGCGCATGCACTTACAAAGTGCACACTTCGGCATCCTTTCATTGCAATTTATTTACATGAAACCAAAAAAATCAAATAATTTTGTTTAACATGCAAAATTTTGTTGTGCAACAACAATCATTGTGAGTTTTGCTGGTATGTGGCATACGCAAGTTGCATGCAAAATGCGGTATGTGTAACGAATTTGGTTAAACAAAAATTGTAAACACGCAATTATTGGTCAAAACAAAGGTTAGTTGCTTGGGGAGTTGTAGAAAATTGCTCAAAAGACATGGTTTAATTGAAAAATTTTACAATTGGAAAATTTATTTTAACTAAGTGTTCGAATGAACGGGCCGACACATTTAGTGCGTAAACGAGAATGTAAAAGAAAGTGCCAATGAAAAAAATATGAAAAAATTTGAGAAAAACAAAATAAATTTAACAGCGAGATAGAGAAGAAATATCGGAAATTTCGGATGCAGCACAGCTATAATACCCTTCAAAGGAGCATTTGTTATAGCATAAAATTGTATAAAAAGATATGTATCTTGTTTTTGAGCGGTCAGTTTCTATGGCTGCTATATGCTATAGTAACTCCATCTAAACAAATTGTTCTGAGATTGTAAGTTTGCCTTAGAAAATAATCGATAGTTTTCATCACAAGGACTTGCATTCGTTGGTTCAGTTTGTATAGAAGCTACATCCTGCAGTAGTTTAACGTTGTAGCGTTGTCTTTGAAATTAATTTATTCCCAATTTCGAGAATATGTATCGTCAAATAAGAAGGTTTCCCAAACTAGAACTTGATATTATTTGGTCAGTTTGTATGGCAGCTACATGTTGAATGGCCCGACCGGAACAATATTTGCGGAGATTTTAAAGTTGTCTCAGAAAATAATTCGAGCGTAATTTCGTGAAAGTTTCTTGTAAAAAAAGAAAGTGTACCAAATAAAGACATGATCAATTTGTATGACAACTATATGCTATAGTATATATATATATAGTCCGATGTTAAAAATTATTTCAGATAATTTAGCATTGGCTTAGACAATATTCCATGCTAAGTTCTGTTAAGTTAACAAGTCAAATAACAAAGTTTTCCATATATGTACTTGAGTTTGATTGATAAGCTTGTACAGCAGCGATATGCTATGGTAGTCCTTTATGGATGATTCTGACAAATAAACAGCTTCTTGGATAGAAAAAGGGGTGTGCAATAATTTAGATCGACATCTTGAAAATTTAGAGTAGTTTACGTTTATACTGACAGACAAACGGACTTGGCCAAATCGACTCAGCTTATTACGCTGATCATTGATACATATAGTTTTAGGAAGTCTGACGTTTCCTTCTGTGTATTACAAACTTTATGGCGAACTTAATACCCCTGTTCAGGATATAAAAAAAATAATAATAAAATTAAATTAAATTTAAATTAAAGCAAATAAAATGAAATAGAAAAACATGTTTTTTTACACTTTCATCGATTTCAGATCTAAAGGTTATCCAGCTCATTTATTTTTTATTCACGTGAAAATATTTTTATACACCCTCAAGAATTCTGGTTGAACCCACAAACTTTTAAATTCCAATTAACGCCCACGTTATTGTCCCCACGTCAATAACGAAGCCTGTTAATGTCGCTTACACTCACTCTGACATATCACGAATTTATATGATCTATTTTAAATGCATTTTATCACAATTTTATTACTTTTATACTCATCAGCTATAACCACCGAACAGCTGTTTCTTGGTACTACCAAACAAAACCCCATCAGCACCACCACCGGACAACATCACCAACCAGACCATGCGACGCATTAAATATTTTACTCACACCTAAGCGTTGCGAAAGCCCTGCTAATCGCAGAAGTTGTGAAAAATCACGTTTCAAATACATTAGAATGCAAGCAAGCACATACAAGACTTTGTATATATGTATATTCACACACATATATTGATCGTAGGTGTCCATAAATGAATTTAAGAATCCATGGCATGAAGCATATCATAGTTGCATTTGCCCTTTATTGGAACTTAATGTGAGTATGGCAGCTACACAGTGAGAAATTGTTTTCATAATTTATTGAAAAAGGTTAGGTTAGTTTAGTACTCCAAATCATACCACTTGCTGTGGTCTATGAATTAAATATGTATATGACATAACGCTTGTCTTTACGCATGTCAAAAAAAAAAAAAAAAAAAAAAAAAAAAAAAAAAAAAAAAAAAAAAAAAAAAAAAAAAAAAAAAAAAAAAAAAAAAAAAAAAAAACAGGTTTGTTGAGAAAATCTAAAATATAACAAATATGTCCATATAGAATATAGTGTGGAAACTTGAAGTGGATTGGTCCAGACGTTTCGGAGAACTTTTTTCGCATCGACTCTGAAATCAGTGTTACGAGGATAACGTGTTTCAAATTTTGGCATTCCATTACAATATTTTAAAAAATTCTTACAAAATTTGTTAAGAGGGCATTCTTGTAGAGGAAGATATGAATGTTTCTATCTGATCTAAAGAAAACTGTAATGTGGAGCACTTTCCCATTACAATTAAGAGCTTATATTTAAATAAGCTTTTTCAGAGGTGTGTGCGAATCTAGCTTTCAGAGTATTAACCGAAAAAATATATCGGCTTTTTTGACCCATCTCTTGTTTCCTTCAAACCACATAATTTCCTCAGTGTACGCAACCATATCGTCTTTATCAGCTGCCGGAATAGTTTAAATGAAAAACAGACCGCAACGATTAGTGCAACATTAAGCCACATTTTATCGCCCCCCTGTTGGCAAAGAGTCAATGGGTCTTTCGAAGAACCACTGCGCGGCCCACAAAAAAGGCGATATGCGCAAAAATTGTGCGATCGATGTGGAGGAAAATTGAAATTTAGTCACGTACACATGCTTAGCGAACTGAGCGAACTGCAAGTAACTTAAGTGAAAAGTGTAGTAAAGTAAAGAAATTAAAATGGCAGTGCACCAAAAGAGGATTTTAAACTGACAATAAATGGAGATGCCACACTGAACTGATATACATAGTATCTAGATAGTGTGGAGCGGTAAAAAGGGCAAAAGCACTCGCGCACAAAAAAGGGGCGAAATGTGATGCAGAGTAAATTAGAATAAGGCATTATGACCAAAACGGTGAAGACGTTTGCCAAGAGAAGACAGTCGGCGATAAGCGGGCGAATGCAGCAACCGCTGGTGATGGCAATGATTGCTTAATTTATGCAGGACTCACACACATATGACACTGTATTGTACACCGCTCACTTTTCGCACGCTCCTTCTTTCACCGACTGCTTGTGCAACGAACCCTGCTTGTGGTTGCTTATCGTGAAAGGGTTCTGCGACTTGTGGCACAACAAAAAGAATTAAAATGAGGAAGCAGTAAGACGCGTGCGGCCAACAAAGTATCAGAAAACACGTAAATTTCCAAAAGGCAGCGAGTGTCTGGCATGAAGTTTAGTGCTCTTCGGTTTTCGGTTGGCTAGCCGCAATGACGCTGCAGTCGTTTAACGGCAGGAAATTGTCGACACGCGTCCACAGACTTACTCGTATTTTACCAAAAATCTTTCACGCATAATTATATGCCTGAAGCTTTGTTGCTGTGCATTTAAATTTTTACGAATCTGCTTGCAGTTAGCGCATGACCTTTTTAGTCAACGTCTTCCTACGTTTCGGTTTTGAAGTTATTACTTGTTGTTGTTGGGCGTTTAAATATTATTTACGGTTATTTTGTAGCGTACTAAAATTGTCTGCAGCAAGGAAAGAGGAAGCAATTAACGTTGTTGGTGTCATTTGAACGTGTTTTGACAGTTCAACGGGAATGCAAGTGCCCAAACGGGCAACGTATAGAGCAGAAGTTAACAAATTAAAATGTCATATCACCAAATTAGGCTTCAGCATATACTTATTTAGCTGGAAAAAAGTTAAGTGACGTAACCATAATAAAAAGTTGAATTTCTTGAATGCATTTAGTCTATTCATATTATTGCAGGAAATGTTCATAAATTGTTTAAAATTCGAAGATAGTCTTCAAAATTACCGAGAATAAGCTTTAATAAAAGTTTACAAAGTTTTGTATAAAAACATAAAATATAACGGTTCAAAATCTTTATTTTTAATATGATATATTCTTAGAATTTTAATTCTATATTGTCAACTAAACCTTAGAAGCCCAAGGAACTAAAATTAGAAGCCACGTTAATAAGGTAAATACCTACCTCACAAATGCGAACTGATCTTAAAGAAACTTGAAGAAATTTAACATGAAATAAACAACCTATAAAATTGTACAAATATTCCAAACTATGTGTATGGCAAACGTCGACTAAGTGTTTCTGTCAAAAAACTAAAAAATGTATGAAAACGTCGACTAAGAGTTCTGTCATAAAACTAAAAAATGTATGACAACGTCAACTAAAAGTTTCTTTCAAAAAACTGACAAGTGTTTGAAATAAATGTAATAGAAGATATGAATAAAAAATTAATCAGAAATTTAAATTCCAACTAATCTTATACTTGTTCACACCGTAAACAACGTTCGCGACCGTATGACGTATATATATATATATATATATATATTTATATAAATGATAAGGAAGCCGAGCTGAGTCGATTTACACGTATATACCTGAGATAACCCCTCAGCTTTTGAGATATTGATTTGAAATTTTTTCCACGTCCATTTCTCCCAAAGAGGCTCTTTATTTGTTGAAACGACCGAAATCGGAACACAATAGCGTATAGCTGCCATACAAATTGACCGATGAAAATCAAGTTATTGTATGGAAACTTTTTTATTTGACAAGATATCTTTACAAAATTTATCACACAATAATATCCAAGGCAGAACTACAATTTCCTAACATATGGTTCAGATCGGATCACAATAGCATATAGCTGGCACACAAACTGACCGCTTAAAATCAAGTTCTTTTACGGAAAATTATTATGACTCATTTTATCGGCTTCCGTGCAGCCGAAGTTAATGTTTTTTTTTTTTATTCATTCCAATTCCTCAAAAAATTGCGTTAAGTTCGTTTGACTTCTTCATTTCACGTCATTAAATTGACATTCGGAGAAGTCGCAAAATGCAAACCGATTGATTTTCAATTCTGATAAAGCACAAACTTAAAGTGTGTCACTACAGAATACCGTTTCCGTCACTTGTTACTGTTTTTATTTTGCTGTTTTACTGAATATTTTTTGGAGCATTCCCATCAAATGGCACAACGAAGCACTGCTGTGACATTTATCTTGTGCCGGCTCAGCACTAGTTGCTTGGTGGCTTTTGATTACCTTTTCTTAGCCACATTAAATGTCACTGCGGAGTAAACCGAAAAGTAAGACAACAACAGCAAAGAAGAAAATAATACGTAGACTTAGCAACTGACAAATTACCGCTTAACTTTGACATATAAAACAATCACATGACAATGCGTCCGTTGCCGTTAGCAATTTCTTTCGCTCTTGTGGATTCTTTAAGTTTAAGGCTTTGCCGGCTTAAAAGGCATAAAAAATAAGGAAGCGTATGTGACTATGCTGCTTTGTTTTTGAAGTATAATACTTGATGTGTGTCTGCTGCTTTACCTTGCACTTTAAGCACATTTTGAGATTGGCTGCTTTGACAGCTGTCAAGCGGTGTGCATTCCAGATAAAAGGCGCGTGATAAAATTTTGCGATTTTTCGGTGGAGAAGGAATTATTTGAAGCATTCTTTTATTGAAGTCGAATATGATAATTGAAGTATAATTTATTTTTAATTTTTTTGTATGACAATAATAGAATAGTTGAATTGAAATTTGTTAATTTTTTTCCTAAGTGTTCGAAATAATTAACTTTAAATTTTACTATATGTGTAACTCTTAATATAATTATGAGCTTTATTTTTGCCCCAACTCATATGATTAATTTCAAGTATTAAAAAAAAAAAAATTACATTTATACATTTTTTTTTTAATTTTTTATTTAATATCTTCTAGCATCTGTAAACCAGCTGCAGCTGTATTAAAAACTCATCCATCCAACACTCATCAGACACATTAAAATTAGGGAGTGCAGCAATAAAAAACTACATAACAACTGCTCAACTCCCTGGAGCTAGTGTTGCCCTCGCATACTGTCAGTAACAACAATAAAAACCATCAACAGTCAGTGTCATCTCTTGCCATAATATCAATAAAGCGTGAAGCTCATTTACTGCCCACACACACACTCACACACACACACTAAGTGGAGAAGAGCTGTCATTAGCAGACAAGTGTGCTACTGTCATTGCTGCTGCTGCTGCCGTTCGTGCGTGCGTTCGTTTAGTGTATGTTTTATTGTAGCGCGCATTTGTTTTTGTTTGATCTGTTTTGAACTTTTGTTCGTAGTATGTATATCTTTTATTGGCTTTTGGCCGGTCTGGAAATGTAAAACAAGTTTATGCTTATCGCATATTTCCGCTGCAACGCACTCAAGCGTGCAAATGTTGTTAAAATAGCAACAAAACAACAGAAACCAAACAAATATAAAAACAAATGAAAAAAATAAATAAATGAAAAACAACAAGCAAACACTTCAATTACTGCAAAAACAATTTCGGTAAATCACAACTTTGGTATCACATCAATAATATTAGTTTATGGAAGCAAACACTTTGCAACAGTTGCGTGTATTAGCTAAGCATACACTGTGAGAAAATATTTGCGAAATCGATTATATATTTTCCAAATTGCGCTAGTGCAAGAAACCTTTTTGGAACTTCCAAACCAACACAAACGCGATTTTTAATGCTCAATAAGAGCAGGGGCATATGAGCTCAAAATGATGAAATAAGTTTGAATACAGTCGCCTCAAAGGGTTTACCATTTCATCATGGATCCAATAACGAGTCGAAATTCGGAGTCAGTGGCATCAGAGTGCTATGTCCAATTTATGGTCGTCATAATCGTCCTGTCAGGTCAACAATTGAGCGTCTAGTGGAAAAATTTAAATCCACTGGCAGAATACAAAATGTTCCCATGCCAGTGAGACAAAGAAATGTCCGTAGTGTCGAGAATATTGCTGCCGCTAGCGCATCAATTGAGGAAGACCCAAATCAGTAATCGTTCTCAAGCGTTGGCCATCTCTGTGACATCGTTGTTGCGAATTTGACGAAAATATCTTTGTCCACATCCTTACAAGATCACATTGGCGCAAGAATTGAAGCCGATTTACCACCAGAATCGTCGCATGTTTGTGAATTGGGCTGAGCAACAGCTTGAGAATTATCCGGATTTTCATCGAAAAATCATCTTCAACGTTGAGGCTCATTCCTGGCTGAATGGCTTCTTCAACAAGCGAAATATGCATTATTGGTTAGGCAACAATCCACACTTACCCCATGAGTCACCATTGCAATTCACAAAAACATTTCTGTTTTCGCACGAATTAATCCTATATCCCTCCTCATTAAGCTGAAACTTTGTTGAATTAATACAATTTAATTTTTTCAGTACTTAGGGGTACTTTCTAATATGTAAAACCTTCAATACTGCTCCTTTTTGATAATGTTCAATGGTAGTATTCTAGGTCAATTCTTTCTGTCAGCGTTGATCTTCTAGTTAACAAGCCTTAACTAATTGCGCAAGGTCAACCCATAGTAAAGAAACTGGTAAGATATCAGATGATTTCGTTGTAGAAAACTTCAGTGTATTTCTTGAGAAGGGTATGGCAAAAATTTTGAAAAATTTCAGTGTTAAACGAGGCGTTGAAAGCTTTAAAACTTCGTTATGATTTAAGTATTAAAAATTGCTATATGCTCGAAAGTTCTCAGTGTAACAATAAGCTGTTTCCAAACCCACTTTCAAAAAAGATATAATGATAATGAAATATTTTTAAACAAAGACAAAACTATTCCGCACGAAGTACTGCACTTGATAATGTATGATATTCAGCGATGATTTTTGTATCAACTATTGGCTATTACATCACGTGCTCGTTCGCTTCTATGTAAGTACATATCTGATAGCGCATTCCAAAGAATGATGCAAGCGGGAACTAAAACAACTGCAACAATAAAACCGACAAATGTGAATGCCACTTGATATCTGTCACGACTTTGACAAGTGTGTGGTCGCAGCAGTTAACAATACAGTAGCTGTCATTTATAAGATATATAAATCGGTCATTTGTGCTTATAAAATAAAATAATAAAATAGTGTTGAATTTATAAATTATATATACTTATTTTAAATCTAGTAAATAGCTTTAGTAATGTAATCTAGTGGGCTTTAGTTTGAGGCGTGTTCTGAGAGAAATAAAACAAATTTTATTTACTAAGGTAGCTACAAAGCAAACAAAGATCTAGTCTTACAGCTGCTTTCTGTCAAAAAAAAAAAGCTTGCTATAAACTCATGCTCATACTTACTAACAGCTGTTTCTCACTTGGTGCCCTCTCATTATGCCCCTACAACTCAACGTTACTGCACAGCCATTTCATAAGATATTACAAATTAAAATAGTATACAGCTAACTACCAAATTATTACCCAAATCAAGTCAATTTAATGAGCCATAAACTCATAATTAAATCGCCATTCAAAGGAACCTCACAAACGTGCGCTCTTGTATAGACTCTTTTACATATAGCTTGCGACACAATTTGGCTGGCAGCAGGCAAAGGTGAGTATTGACTTTTGACACTTGAGCGCAGCTGTTTTTGACAACGGTGGCATTGTATTTATTTACTGTAGTTACAACAACACACGGTTGCACAGCATTTTTTTCAGCTGGTGCGCCTTTAAACATTTTTATTATGTACTTCACTCATTTAAAATGGATTAAAAATTAAATAAATGAGAAATGCAAACACACCTACACACATACTTATATGTCAATATGACATTTCATTTGTCTGCCTACAGTTACTATTGCTTTGGTATTTTGACAGCTTGCGATTGACAATTGTGATAGCATATATGTATGCAGCAAGTAAACCGTGCGCCTGCTGCAAAGGAAGCGCACATATGCGAGCAACTGACAGCCGATAAGGGTGCAGCGAGAGCTAAAAAGGAAAGTCAGTTTGATTGATTCCTGTGTGGGCATAAGAAAATATGTATCTTATACGATTTTTATTTATATTTAAAAAAAATGTATGCCACTTTTATTTAATTTTTTTTTTTTTTGTTTGTAGAGCTGTCAATATGTGCGCTAGAGTTCGTTGACACTGACAGTCAGAGTCAGTATCCACTGGCTCCAAAGAAGTTCATTGTCAAGATGAGGCAAACTTATTAATACTTAATAATAATGTTCAATATGCGCATGTGGCTGTGGCTTCTCATGAATACATACATTTACACTACTAGATATATTTGAATGTGTACGCTTACAGTAGCAGTTTTGCTCTTCACGCTGTTGACATGACATTTGACAGCTCTGTCATTAGCCGCGAGGCTTAAGCAGATGCGTAGAAAGACAGCGAAGGCGGATTAGTGTTAACAGCGGCATAAAGAAGAAGCTACAATGATTTGTTAGCGTTGGAAAAGGTTTCGAGAATTTGTCAAACAATGAAATGCCTTGTAGTTAGAATATTAAAAGTCAGTCACTTATGACCCTTACCATCAAAGAGGGTTAAGTTTATTTGCAACTGCTTATGTGTTAGACATGTTTGAATAGTTTTTGCTGTTATACCTTTGTTTAAATGAAAACAAGGGTTGAACTTTTCAATAATTGGAAAATGTTCAGCACTCGTCAGCGATAAGAATTTTAAGGGGAGTGAGATTTGATAAAAATTAGTCGTCAAACTAATCTCTGATAAATCCAATGGCACTTCAAACATATTATATATATAAAACTACATATACATACATACAAACATTTCAGCACTTGAATGAAATTAACTTTACAACAGTTTAACTTTTTCCACTCCACAAAACTCCGGAAAGTTTCCCAAGCATTTTCCACTACAACGACAAACTGCTTTTCGTTACAGTGGGGGTACTTCAAGTTGGCTGGAGTTACTACATAGAAATCTGCCTCTACAGCCATTCATATGACTTTGTAACTGTACAAATGTACGTCTGCACGTAAATATGTAAGCTTGAACTCCTTTCAAGTGCGCTTTTGTGCGCGTAAATTGGAAAAACCACACAATGTTTATATGGTTTTAAAAAAAAGGGGGAAATTTATGGTGCTCAGAATGTGCTGAAGCAGCCAGAGAGTGGAAAATGTTATTGGAAAAGTGGAAAAGGATGTTCGCGTACCGAAAACTACATGCTGCTTACAAGTCAAATGAAGATTAATTAAAGCCACGCGGAGTCTTAAAGAAGATAATTAAAAGCATACCGTTGACTGCACAAATTGGCGCTGTTGTTGTGTTTTTCGATGTTGGTTGTTATCGGTAATGAGGTTGGTGACAATGCGCCATTTAAGTCGAAAAGGGTTAATCAGCGTGAAAATGTCTGAAGTTCTAATTTGTGGGGTGATGGGAAAGTGGAATATTAATGCGCAGGGAATTTAGTTTTTAAAGAGTCGGTAGACGTGCTTTAGTAACAAAAATGATCAATATCTATATTAATATAACTTTTATTTATGAAAAATAAAATTAAACTTTTTCAAAGACTGTAATTTGTAACATGTTGTAACGGCTAATAAGAAGAACGGATTTTCTTGGGTTCGAAAATTTATTAGCGCCTTACTGATTTGTAATCAAAAATTAACTATAATAATAATACAAAAAATAAAAAAATAAAAAATAAAAAAAAAATTGAAAAATAAATTTTTCTTCCTCACTTATATTTTTTTCTCTGACATTAATGTTTTCAAGCTGCAGACTAGCTTCAGAAATATTTCTATCTCGTTCCCATTTTTGCCTGTCTGCGACCATTTTCTTATCAACTGTAACCATTTTTCCAACAGCATGAATTTGATCATAAATTTTGGAACCATACCAGCTGAAAATTTTTGAAAGCTATATCGTGCATACACACGTGCATTAATTCATACAAGCATATATTGTATTTGAGGTTATGTGTGTAGGTGTGCGCCACACATGCACATTTTATGCGGTGTTTACTTGCAGCTCGTAAATTAGCGCTTATCGCAAGCACATTTGTCTGTCCGCTGACCCGGCTGCGTGTGGCCAGTAAGGGCGACCATTCGTGTTTTATCCTTTGGCGACAATTTACCGTTAGTACGTTAAGCTATATGATTTACATATTTATGACACGGATTTTTTGGAGGTACGAGAGGTAATTACGGAAGATCTGTTACTGCATGATTATCACACACTTGAATTGGTCAGATCAAACAGGTTATTTGTGAACAGGCTTTAATAAATGGAATAAATAATATGTCTGGCTGCTGCCCAAAACTAAATAAAGGGGCTGTTAAAATATTTCAATAGTTAGTTCCAAAAAGAATGTTGTTCGAAAGCTGAGCTTACTTTCGTAGAATCGATATTAGCAAGGAGATTTTGGGGGAGGTTTGCAGCAAAGCAGTGTGCAGAATTGTGAAAGGACAGAACCAGAGACGTTCTGTAAAAAAATGTGTTTCGTGCGCTTCGCTCAGTTTAAACATTTTGAGACCCATCATTCATTATTGGATAATATTCGACTGAATAGATCACGTCCAGAACGGAGTGAAAAAAATAACCGAAGTTGAGAGTGTACACTTAGACCATGGAGAGTCGATTCGGCGCTGTTCGCAACAATTCGGACTGATGGCGCTTTTTACGCCTCAAATGAAAGCTTGCAAAATACAGCTTTTGCAAGAACTTTTTCAAAGATTTTAGAATCACAACAACATAACAGTAACAAGAATAAATATTTTTGTATGTATAGTCTATGTTATATATCCGAAAAATTTTCTAGGTTGGTCAAAAAAGTAAAGAGATAAGCATTATTCGATGAAGACACAAGAATAGTGTGTAACTTGGAAAGTTATTAAAGCATACATTTAAAAATGTTGAAATTGTTTTCATTGTGAAATAAAGAAGTTCGGTGGTCTAAAAATTAAAGCGAAAAGAGCGTTGAAAGATGTCAGAACACTACAAAAGAAGTAATTTTTGTATTGCCTCGTGATGAAATTCATTATGATCACTATAAACTCAAAAAACCTGGTCAACCAGCAAAATCAACGGTAAAGCCAAATAGCCATGGGACCAATATAATATTGTGTACTTGGAGCTAACATGAAAGCGTGCTGTACTATAAGCTTCTAAAACCCAGTAAAACCATCAATATGTAACCCTACAGACAAGTCATTAAATTGAAATTAGCGATTGCTGAAAAACGGTCGGAATTTTCGACTAAGCACGAAACAATAACTTTCCTTCATGGCAAGGCAAGACCGGTTAAAAACTCTTTGGGAAACAGCGGTTGGGCAGTTTTAAAATCTTTGAATAATTCAATTTAAAACAAAAAAAAAACAATAAAATAGTTATAAACCCAAAGATTACTTTTTAAGACAAAAGTTAGTGTTGTAAATACAAAATTTCTAATGGAAAATAAATGTTTCAATTTTTTTTTAAATAAATTTTTGGATTTACTCTTGGAGAAAAATTTCGGCAATTGAGTTATCCAAACATATACAAATTATTTCAATTTAATTAGTTTACAATTAGTTTACAATAAACGTAGCTTATGAACTACATAGACTGCATTTTTTATACACCCTTCACACATCCGAGATGAGTACATATATTCAATAGACTTGCACTCTAAATCTACATATATATAGCTATAAACAATTTTTTCTGGCACTTTTTTTAAAGACAATTTTGTTTTTATTTTCCACATTAAAAATATTTTTAAAATTTTTATTTTTTAAAATTTTTCTCTTTTATCCAGATACGAATTCAATTATTTACAGCACTTTCAGCACAACACGCTCTCATTGAAATTTCGCCACTAAATTTGTTGACAACACTTCACTGATAACTGATATCAAATCAATGTTTACCACTTTTAACACAAAGCTGCATCAACAACACCGAAGCAAAAAGAGCCGACACTAGTGTGAAATTGTTTCGCGTTAGAATTGAATTTTCCTCGCGACTCGTTCGCCATACGGCGCGCTCAGTTCTCAAACGATGAAAATAAACGTTCAACACGTTCAATGTCCGCGCGACGACTACTCCAAACAGATGCGAGCGTCAGCAAAAAACGCTGCGGTGCGTACAACTTACACAAACAACCCGACAAAGCGACTGAAGCCAAAACACGCACCAAGAAGTTACGACAAGCAGTCAGCCAGACCGTCATCCAGCAGCGGACAACGCAAACAGCCTTCAACAACTGTTCGAGGTGGCTAACGGGTGGGTGAAATGAGAAAGGAGTCACTATGCTTGCGAGTAAATACAACAACGTTTTAAGTGCAAATGGTGTGCGGCGGTGGAGTTGAAAATGAAGTTGCATACAAGTTATAGAGTTTGCTCTGCAACTGTTGAGCGGAGATACAGAAATTCGCTCCCCAATTAACTTTTGTTTATAAGAGCGCGAGAGTGTAAAAGCAAATTGTATAACAAACGGTTTTTGTTTATTTGCCTGGCGCATGGGGTGTGCGTGTGTTTGTGCGGCACTGGAAATAAAATAATCAAAACAGAAACTGACAGCCGGCTGCCGGAAAAACCGGTTCGCAAGCATAGACTGCATTAAGTAGCGTTGAACGCGCTAAGTGAGTAGAGAGTAGACTGCTGAGAGTAGAGAGTTGGGTGGTTGTGGAGCGAGTGCAGCTGGTGGGGCTGCTCTGTCATAAGTTGGGGCCACGACATGTTCGATGTTGCATAGCCACAAAGAAAAATGTTTGAAAAGTTAAATATTTCTATGTAAGGGTGATATTAAGTTATTATTTTCTGTCCGATTAATGAGTTGATACAATTTTTAAGAAAGGTTGCTAAAACCATGTTATTATTCTTTGAGGTTCTAAGTATATTAGTATTTAAAAAATTTTACATGTGGTTTTCAAGAAGAAATAAGACGCATTACTGAATATTGTGGTCCAAAATTAGCTTTGTTATAAAGATATGTGCTTGCCATTATATTTCGAAGATAATTTCGACTAAGTGACTGTGGGGCGTGCTTGAACAAATTCTATCCGAAAGGTCCAATTTTCGACCATTCTTTCAGCTATTGGAGACGTATGTCAGTAAAAACAAGCCGAATATTCTCTTCCAATCCGTTGGTCGTCTCACTCTGCCTCTCTCTGGGCAAGCGTCGCCACATAGTCTCATAAAAAATAGTCTAACAGTACTAAATTGCACGATCCTCAAGTGCACGCTACAGGCCAAAACGCGTGATGACGTGCCTAAAAAAAATTCCTTCAATAAATTGATTGTTTCGTTCGCTGTAAGATCATCTACATGAAAATCCTCCAATTCAGACACGAAAAAGTCATTAGTCATAGATGTATAGATCCCTCTCCCAATAGAACTCACCAAACAGTGACTTTTTGAGGATGTAATGGTATCTCAACAATGGTTTCGGGTTATCATCATTCTAAATTGGACAATTTCGTTTTTGCAAGCTGTTTCTTTGAATCCCTCTCCCGATAGAACTCACCAAACAGTGACTTTTTGGCGATGGACAGTAAGCTTCTTCGCTGAACAAAATTCTCTTATGAAAAGCGGAATCTACGTTAACTTCGTCATCAGGTCTTCTTCGATACTTTTCTACACAGCAGCTATAGCATCTTCGGAGCGCACTTTACGGCATCTCTGAGAATGCGCATTATCCACTAGAGCAAACGTGGTGCGAAACCGATTCATGGTTAGTGGAATTACCGTCTCCGTTTTTCGCAAAACTATACAAACTCTCCAGCCCAGCAAACATAGCATTACCATAAAATACGCATACGCATATTTGAAGCACCCTTGATTCCCAATAAGAATTCTTAAGTACTGGGAATTCCTTACAGCAGCAGCAAAAAATAGCGCCGTGCAAAACAGTAACGAATTGCGTCGCCGCACTCAGTCTCATGATTATCGCGCTGAAATGCAGAACACTCGAGCCAACGCCAACGCGCGTCTATATGGCAATGCCGCAACGTCCGCTGCTCAAGTGGCATTGCATTGCGTATGCGGTTGTTTACCTTGCCCGCTCTCTAGGGAGTACCAACAAACACACACATACATATATAATTATTCACGAATATATGAATCTTACGCACTTTGCTGGCTTCAAGTGTGCTGCAGTAGCCGTGCAACAGCAACATCACGGCGACGTATTTTGATGCAATTTCTCAACGCCAAAAAGGATTTTTCCACAAACGATTATGCGCTGTGCTGTGCGGCGCTGCCAAGAGTGTGTATGCAATGCATTTGTTGTGTCTCGCTGGCTGACTGCAACACGCACGAGCTTGCACGCCACATTTTGGAGTCTTTGCCCGCACTTTGGCTCGCCCGCTGCCCGCCTGCCCCGCGCCGCTTTCGTTTGACTGACGTTTGAATTTTAAAAATAGCCGCGTATTTGATGTACGCGCACAAGTGGAAGCGTTGCATTTGTGTTCTCTTCCTATTTTCCGCATCTTTGCATGGAAGAGTTGCACAGACAGCCGGTCCGTTGGGCGCGGTGGCGACGGAGCGCGGCCGTTAGCGGCTGCCGCGATGAGGCAGAGGTTAATTTGCAACTACTTAGAGTTGTGATGTTTGCGGAAATGTTTGGAAAAATTAATTAGAATGTAGAAATGAAAAAAATCTAAGTAGAAGAGACAGATGTACAAGCAATTTGTAGTCGTAAAAATATACGCGCTACAAAGCGAAAAGAATTGCAAGTGTTGGATATTTCCACGGTAAATTGTTAAAACTGCTAAGCAGCACGAGTCTTAAGTTCTCAAAAAATTTAAATTTATTTTCGAAGATAATTTGTGACTACAAAACGTTCACTCAACGACATGAACCCAGCAAAGTAGGTCAACTAACGTGAAGCAACTATTTTCCAACGTCAGCTCTTTTGTCATTTTATAGCAATTAAGCTACAATTAATAACAATTTACTAATAATAATAAATAACAACAATAAAAAATAGCAATTTATTTATATATGTAAGCAACTAGGCTGTTGTAGTGTGCACGGTGTTTGTGAGAACCACAATGAAATTGTTTAATCATTGCATTTAATTTCTGCTAAATGCTCATTTCCACTGGACTCTGGCACGCCTTGGCCCCTATGGGCACTCGCTCACTTGGCCGTGATAATGAATTGCTCTTAAATTGCTCGCTAAACAAGCCGCTTATGGCTCTACTTGTGCTCGCAGCAGCACGCGGTCTTCACTAGGAGCGCGTTTACTTCGAAATAGAGTGAGAAGCACACGCGTCGCGTCGTGACTCCAAATGGAGCCACTTACGACTTGTAATTAATGCGATCACTTTGCTGGACAAATGACGCTAATAAGTGCGCAAGTGAGCCGTATTTGGTATGTGAGCGCGGGTATTGCGGGCATAATTGTCCAATATGTGCAGTACTGAGCTGTCTTAAACTTGTTTTTATGGAAAACCGGTTTTCCGCTGAACGGCCTTGCAATGATCGTTTTGCAGTTTCGTGGAGTTTGCACGAAAAGATATTTGTAGCAGTAAATAAGTTCTCTAAAGAATTTGTACTTAATAAAACTTAAGACTCTCATTTGGTATGTTTACGGGTAATCGAAACATTAAAACCAGCTCTCGGAACAAGTAGTGCAGTTTAGCAATTACTTGCAATGGAAAATGAAACATCGAATCTAACATCCCTAATGTTAGATTAGGGCGTAGGGCTGATCCGAAAACAATGAATCGCACTTGAACACCATAAAGGCGGTTAATATCAAACCCAGGTTCCTAGGTTCGCTTCTATCTCGTCTTCCTGCATGCAGCATTGACAACAAGCGTGTAAGCCTATTAGACAGTGTCCAGTCAGAACACTTGCAATTGCACTCTTCTGAAAACAAAAAGATCGAAGAACCTTTTAAACTTCACGCCGGGCCAGAAGTCGCTCACAGTCGCACAAGTTCGTGTTGCTGATCAACGCATGGTAAGCTCTCTGAAGATTCATAGGGTGCTAGAACGCAAGAGGATATCGTTAAACCCATTCGCTTCCAATCGGATGAATTGGGTATAAGCACATTTTTTTTTGAAGTTTCCGCTGATACCGTCGTGATTGGGCAATAATATAAGTGTAATATGGACGATTGTCAATATCAAATCCGTTTCTCCTTAAAAAATGAAATTGACGACTTCGCTGAAGTACTTTATTATACTCTATTAGTTAGGGATCATTACCATTTGACTTCAGACTGCAGATAATTAAACTAAATTTTACTCAGCCTGAAAATATTTTGACATAACTAGCATTATGGCTAAGTTTCGCTAAAATAAAGTCTTGGAGGGAACGAAGAGTTGTTGGGAAGTCCTGAAAAGGTTTTCTTCAATAGAATTGATATCAATAACAATTGAGTGAAATCGAAAAGGTATTTGAAACGTAAAAAACAGAACTGTTAGCAAAGTGCTAATATTTTTGCAGCTGCAACGATAAAAATATTTGATAACAGTGCTAAAATAAGTATTCTAATTCTGAAAATGAGCTTCCTAAAAACCATTTGGAACTTCAAAGTAGGCAAAAGTGACGCTTTCTTTCATTAAAAAAGAAAACTGGGGACACTTAGACACTGGTTGCAAAATGGAAGAGTTGAACTGTAGATCTCACTGCTCAACGAAGTGTGCATAAGTGTAAGTACAGGGGCTGAGCTTTACCCTACATCTTTTTAAGCAAGCTCCCTTGTTCTGAGTCACAAAAATATCAGTAACGGTAGCTGCTCTTATTATTATATTCCTAACATTTCACATTACTCGCAGTGATCAAGCAACTTATCTTTTCGTCATCTCATTTACTCAGTGTCTTGTCTACAAATTTACTCCCACCGAATACATGCGAGCTTTACTTTCCATTTAGCGAAGATAACATTACTATTAACCATATAAATATGACAGTATGTCATACAAGTGCTCAACTGCTTGCAAGCCGATAAGTATAAGAGTCGCTACTATGCACTTTGCAACCCCTTAACAAATTCAATTTTGTTGACTTTTCATTTCAGTCTATGCAAATATTTTCACTGAAATATTTAGTTTTCACTGAAATATTTAGTTTTCACTGCAACCCTGAAGCTGTTTCTTGTAAACAGAGAGCTAAGGGGTAAGCTACTGATTGCATTTGGTGGAAAGTTGCGGATATTAAATGCGAAAGCACGTGTGATTTTTGTTGAAAAACTCATATATGAAAAGTTAGTGGACGTTGCAGTTAAGTATCTTAGTGTGTTGCATCCTTCAGATATGTGGTCGGTTTGAGCCTTAGGATGGATTAGGTTGAATTGAGATAACAAATAATAAAATGGTATGGAAGTTCGGCCAAACACCAATCAGACTTTTACAATCGCTCGTACACTATAGTTCCATATATAGGTATAATTGACCCTTACTAATTTCCTTCGTAAAATGCGTACGAGTGGTTAGTAATGTTGCAATAACGGTGAGCACCTGTGCTAATTAGCACATTTCATGGTCACTGCTGACTTCTAATCCGTAAATTGCCATACCGAAGACTATACTCGAGCAAAGTGCAACCCTTTGATGAGCGAACTTTGAAAATTGTGACTCAATTTCCTTTCGGTAGTAAATTTGGAACTATTTTCGCATGAACATTAATGGCACATGTTTCTTATGATGCCTAATATTTCGCACCCCATTTTATGGCAATATATATAATTTATTTATAAATACATATAGTATATACAGGCACATAAATATATTAGCCAGAAAAGCACATGAAGTGTTCATAAAGCTTTTGCCACGCGCTCAGCGTGCTCAAAATTAATTTATGCCGACTGGCCGCTTTCCGAATTTCTTTACGAGTGCTTGTGGCTGTGTGCGTTAATGAGAAAAGGGATTAACAATTTTAATCATCAACACCGATGCTGTGTTTTGTTGGCGCCTGCTGGACATCAAATTGTACGCCTTTTGACACCTTTGACGGCCTGCTGTTAAAGCACACTACTTACTGCTAAATAACGAAAGTGAACTTGTTATTATAGTATTTATGAGCGGAAATACTCGAGAGAGTTAATTACAAAGGCATTAATAATGTAATGCATAACAAAGTAGTAGATTAAATACTTATTGTATAGTTTAGTTAAATTATGCAGGGTTGCAATTTTTGTGTATTTCAAATTAAGCCAAATAAGAGTGAAATTGTTGTATACACAAAAGTAACTAATGAACTAAGTGTTCCCCTGTGTATACGTTTGGTGGGGATAAACTCCACTTGTACTTCTCTACAACTTCACTTCACACATAACTCATTGCTAGTACTTTTGTACGCATTTTTTACGCCCACCAGCTGCAGCCGGCGCTCTGTATCTGTATGAGTTATTTTTGCAACAGTTATTTTTCGATTTGAGCAGCGAGCAATCAGCTTGTGCGGAAAATAAAAGATGAAAGTACAACTGTAGACGACAGTTGGCCATAAAGCCCACACTGTACCCCCTGGTTACCGGCTATGGTTGCTGTGGTGAAGGTAAAGCGTTTAAGCGACGAGTGCAAGGGGTGGCAGGGCACTTGTATAGGAGTAGTAAAGTAAACAAATGCGCGTAGTTAGCATTCGAAGTAGAAAAAAGGGAGTTGCTCGCACAGCGCGACTCTTCCTTGAATGATTGAGCACCAACTACTGCATCTGACAGCTGAATAAATAGTGTAATATATTTTTTCGTAAACACTAGAAAAAATTGTAATAATCACATAAATAACAAAATGCAGTGAGTGCACGGAGTTGGTAATGAAATTGTCGTAAAATTATTTCGATTTTACTATGGCAACAAAGTGTTTTTTGTGAAAGGTTATACATATATATTTTTTTTGTTTACAAAAAATATAATTGAATAGTCATTTCGAATTCTAAGCTCTTTATGGTTAATAATTGATTTTATTAGAATTATTAAATAACTTTTATAGACCTGGTACCAGAATTCAGTACCTTCTGTCTATTTCAAGTTAAACTATTTTGATATCTGTACTTTAAGCATTCTGAATTTCGTCTCTGAAGCTTCTCTACAGCTCTTGTCGTCATTTTTGGTTTATACGAATAATCTTGAAAAATTATATTGGGTATTCGAAAAAGTAATTTCCTATTTTGTCAGTAGATGTAGTTGCAGTCAGTCGTATATCTCCAGTCCTACCAATCACATTGCATCAAACTCTATAGTGTTGGAAAGGTGAGGTTTTAAGCTTCATTTAACAAAAAAAATAAATCCGTGAAAGTTACAGCTGTTCAAAAATTAGTGAAAATAATGAAGAAATTTACTATATTTCGAAATTTTTAATAAAAGTGAAGAATGCCACGCTGGCTACTAATAAAATCTGTCGAGTTTACGGAAGTCTTGATGCATCCACCATATAGCTCTGATCTTACATTAACGGACAATTATTTGTTTCGGTCAATGCAGAACTCCCTTAATGGAATAAAGTTGGCTTCAAGAGAAGCCTAAGAAAATTATTGGTCCCAGTTTTTCGCAGAAAAGGTTTACACTGATGGAATAATGCCTTTAGCGGAAAAATAGCAAAAAGTTAGTCAACCAAAATGGTAGATATATGGCTCATTGAAGTTCATTGTAAATGTAAAAAAAATTAGTTGAAGTTTGATTAGAAATACGAAAAGACTATTTCGACTACCCAATATACTCATTTAAAATTGTTGGCATTTCTTTCATAGTGTGTAATTGGGAATGAAACTTAGTGGAACGATTTTATAAAAACAGAATTTTGATTCACGATTTTTCGTTCTATTATGGCCTTAAACTCAGAAGTGGATATAAATCAATTGTCTGTAAGAAAACCAGTTTTTATGTTCTCAACGTAGCAAAAAAGTTTGGACGACAACTTTATTTGAACCGATATCAGATTAAATAAACTGCGATGTAAAGTTCAAAGGGCCGTTGCACTTTAGACATCTGCAAAACATCGCACAGTCAGAATTACTTATATTTTAAAAACCAGAAGCCAGAAAAAACAAGTATTATTTTCAATTTGCTTAAAACAATGCAAACTATTCTGGATTAAAAACTTTTAAGTTAGGTATCTACAATAAACACCATCTGAGATAACTCCTGGGTTGCCTTTGAAAAAAGTATCTGCGATTTCTTTATTCGATATACTAAATTTTACACCCGATTTGAATCCTTGCTATATAGTATACCTTTATCCAATATCGAATATACGACAATTTTCTATTAGCTTTACAGAAGTCCAATCAGCAGTAAAGATACAGTTCTTAGCAATTTATTATGTTTTAACTTCCACTTGCTGTGATCTTTCTCAAGCGTTGCAAATAAAAAAACCCATTTGACAGCTGTCATCCGCACTTGTGCCATTTCTATGACAACCTTGTATTCACCAAACGACACCTCCTAAAAAAGTGGATTTAACTCGACAATCCTTTATTAAAGCTGTTGCAAAAGTACTAAAAAGCAGTTTCAACCCTTCCCGCTAGTGAACAATTGTTAATTAACGCATGCAATACTTGTCGCCGGTACACCCACCCATATAAATATAGGATTTTATTGCGGCTGTTGCTTACATACATACATACATACATATTGCACAATCTATACTTTTATGACTCTTCTAGTAATAACTTAGTGTGCGTATGATTTCAATAAATCAGCGCTTGGCTGTCATTTGGATGTCAACTGCTCAACAACCGTTGCAAAAGCTGTCAGTACTCACTACTCTTCCGCTGCAATTAACCACTACTGCTATATTATTTTCCGTCAAAGTATTGCCATCTACGCGCTATGTAAATCGACAGATAATGACCAACCCTTGAAAGTTTGATAATCGGGCATAATGCACTTTTTAGCTTCGCCCTTATTTAAATATCAGGTTTTTTTCATAGAAATCGTTCGGTCATCGCTCATCAAGCGTCTCATTGTGCCCTCTGCATAATTTCATTCGCATTAGTTAACTTTTTTCAAAATTTGTATTGTGACTGTATTGAGACATTTGCATAACCATATCAAAATAGGAGCGTAACATTTTCGGAGTTAAGGGTATGTTTGTAAATTTGTATAGAATTTTGAAACGTTAAAATGATGTAGATCATATTTAAACTTTAATTTTTAAGGAATTAATTCTTTTGTTAAAATTTAAATATTAATAATCATTAATGCAGTTTTTAATGCTAAAATATCAGGATCCCAAAATATTTGTGCATTAAACTTTGAACTTATAATTTTGTTCCTTTTAGTTATGTGAAGTAAAAAAGTCAATTAAAATTTTGTTTAGTTTATTGATTAACTTTAAGTAAAGTAAAAGTACGATAGTTAATATTTTTTGTACGACAATTTGGGGAAATAAAAGAATCTCTATATTTTAAATAGTTAAGTTTTCATTTGTCAACAAATTTCACTCATTTAATCACTCTTTTATGAATTTAAAAATAATTGCAATTGAGTCCAAATGCAACAATATGTTCGACAAAGTTTACGCAGCGAAGCCATAAAGCGCAAGAAGATATGCAGCCAATAGCTGGTCGTCCCATTGCAAACACTAAGTGAAATTAATTCGACATTTACGAAATTAAAGCAAATGAAATTAGGAAAATTGCAAACGCCACAGGTAAAACAAACACCGCTGATGGATGGGCAGCCGGCAAGAAGTTAAGTGAACAGCAGCAGACAAGAAAAGTGTGGACAGCACTTCTTGTTTGAGCAGCAAGTACAGACAAGTTGCATTGTAATGCCAGGGATGCCGCAGGATGCCAAAGTTAAGCCACAAAGGACATCAAACATCCATATGACATTAGTGCGGGCGAGAGAGAGCGAGAGTGAGGCAGAGGCAACACCGCAAGCATTAAAATTTGCAATTCTGTCCGGCAGTCACTTGAGTAATGCGTCAATATGTGGTTTGCCTGCATGAAAGTGGCCACATTTACGCTTCGACAGGCAGCTTTTTTGATGCCTGCGAATGGCAATTTTTTGGGCAGACGGGTCCGTGGACATTTGGGAAATTTGTATAAATATTGCACTGTGCCAACGTGTAGCGCTTGAGTTGTTTTTGCTTGATATCCTCAGGGTGTGCTTTTTGCACGCCTAAATGCGTTTAAATTAAAGGCACGTACAACAGGCTCGACTGCTCCACCACCCAACCGCTCTCTTGGAGTATTATCCATAATCTGTATATACGTATGTGTGTGTGTACGTGTATAAGTCTGCATCCAGCTGCGCTAGCGCCGGTTAGGTGAGCTTTAAGTATGTTATGTGATCACATAAAATGTCGGGAACGGGGTGTCATCAGTGGGGAGCCGGCTATAATGCCAGCTTAAAATTATAATGCGTGTGCACAGGAATTTCATCTAAATACATTCATCTGTATATATCGCCCACTAACTGAGGGGAGCATGTATGTAGCACGAGCTTACCGCTGAAATGCCAACACTTGCTGTTGCAAGTTCATGGTTAATGCTATCGACTGTGTGGCAGTAATTTCGGGGTTGCTTGCGGGTTAAAAACGATGTACGTGAGCGAAATTAGAGCGGAGAAACAACAGGCAAAGGGCAGGCAATAGCAACAATCTGTAAGCCTGCTAGCTGCGACAAGTGTTTGGCGGCACGGGAGTGTGTGGCATTGTCATTGCCTGCAATTTTATTGCCACACAATTGTATGTTTGCTAAAAATTGTGTTATTTTAATTTTGTTTACGTTATTGTTTGTCTGTGTGTGTGTAGAAATAAATACATTTGGAAACATATTGTTGTGTCTGGGGATAAAACAACAACTATTCGGTACAAACGACCGACTTAACTGCAGTTTGGGGTATGGTGGTTGTAATTGGCGCTTTGCCGGCTTTTACGCGCCGTTCCATATTCCATCCCTTTCTCGCACTAGACACACTGCATCGATTGCTGTCATCAGCTGCATTTTATGTGCGTATTTTTTTTCGAAATAAACTTTTAATTCAACAACAATAAATCTGCAGAGCAGTCGTGTATGTCCTTCGCTTGAACGAGCTCGAATGCGCAGTTGTCTTTTTTTTTATTTGATTATGGCGCCTTGCGAGCTTTTACTACTTTAAGCTCATAGCTGCTGTGGAGTTTATTGACTTTATACACAATTTCCTTAACTCTGTTCAGCCTTTTATACCCTAAACATTGTCGAAATTCAAGTCGTTATAGGTAAAACTTTTTTATTTGACGAGATATATTCACGAAATCTAACATGGATTGTTTCCTAATCCAATGTGTTCATGTCCAAAGAAATGGTTTAGATCGGATCACCACAGAGTATAGCTGCCATATAAACTGGACAATCGCAATCAAGCCCTTATATGGACAACTTTTTCATTTCATTAGATATCTTCAAGAAATTCGGCATGGGTTATTGCCTAGAGTAGTGGTGAAATTTCCGTCAAAATTATTAAGATTGGATCCTTATAGCATATATGTAGCTACCATACAAACTGACCGATCAAAATCAAGTTCATGTATGGAAGCTTGTTTTTTTATTGGTGGAGGGTATTTTAGCTTAACTTTTTTTCTTATACACCTTATTATATTTTTCTAAATTTAAGCCTTTTAAGCTATGATCTCTTTTTTGCGACAGTAGTCACTCCTGCGTGACTTCCGGAATCAAAAAATCTCGAATGTCATTTCCTCGAAAATCAGATAACTCATAAATAACTCTATTGTGCACTCGAAATAAGATTAAACACCAAACTCAACATAACCTCTTTGCTTTTATAGCATAACTGAATTTTGCTCTGGCTTATTAATTATCTTTCCCGCTTTACACCTCACATTATTTTCCGCTGTTATCATTCTTCCCTTTGAAGTATTTTAATTATCTCTGCAAACCACGCCCACACTCTCATTCGAACGACGGCATGGCAACCCGGAGACACTTTCGTAAATATTAACATACAAACACACACACATATACGCATGCACCTAAGCAATAAATGCATAAATTTGCCAAACGCTGCCACCGATTCAATATTCACTTGTTTTCGATGTATGTATGTATGTGTGCTTATCCTGTCTGATATTGTTGCTCAAATGCTTGTTGCTATGCTACCTTATTGGCGTTGTTGTTATTACTATAGCAACATGTGATTGTCCTTGTAGCTGAATTGCCTTTCTCTGTTTGTAAGGTTGCAACGCATGCAGAATGAATGGCCATGTTGCAACATTTGCCACACTCTAGACATTTTTCTCATTGGTCGCATGTAAGTGTAAGTAACGGTCTTCGAGTGGGCATATTTATGCAATTTATAAGTACATAAGAGTCAGGATAATGTTTCTGAATCCCTATAATATCCACAAAACGACAGCTGTTTGGAGAGCATGAGACAATTTATGTTAGTCGAGTAAAATAGAGGGTGGCTTCTTAAGAAATATTAACTCAATTTTGGACTTCTATCTCCTATCTTCCATCTTGGAATTGCTGTTTTTAAGTAAGCTAGTTTAAAATGTATATTATGAGTTAAATTAAGTTAAGTTAAGTTAAAGTTCACTTAAGTTAAGTTAAATTAAGTTAAGTTAAGTTAAGTTAAGTTAAGTTAAGTTAAGTTAAGTTAAGTTAAGTTAAGTTAAGCTAAGTTAAGTTAAGTTAAGCTAAGTTCAGTATGTTATGCTATGTTAGGTAAAGTGAACTTTTTAGGTTAATTACCTGTATTTAACTTTAAGTTAAGTAAGATTATGCTACGTTACCTTATGTTAAGTTATGTAAGGTAATTTAAAATTTATATTTTAATGAACCTTACTTATTTTAATTTATTTTAATTGTATTTTAAGTTAAATTAACTTATCTTATGTTAAGTTATGTTATGTCAAGTTATATTATGTTATATAACGTTAAATTTATATGTTATTTTACTTTACTTCTTGATTTTAAATTTATTTTAAGTTAAGTTAAGTTATGCTATGTTACGCAACGTTATATTGTGTTATGTTTTTTATGTTTTTTGCGTTATGTTATTCTTTCTTTAACATTTTGTAGCGCCATTTATATTTTAATATTTATTGCTTGTTGAGCCAATTTTTTCAGCACACTTTCCATTGCCACTGGCAACGCATTGTTGAAAATCTACCATTTTCATTTAATAGCTTTACATTTTGAAACGTTAACTGCTTTTTTCTGGTATTCTAGACCACCTCCGCTCAACTGAATGCGCTTTTCCGGTTTGTCGACTTTTGCATATCGCATGCTTTTCCCTTTTTTCAACATTTCCTACATATATTTATACTTTTGTTCTCTACCATTTTGGTGTAAATTTCGGTTTTTCAGAGCAATGGGTGGTTATTTTGCTTCCTCTCTTACTCTTTTTACTGTCTGTTTTTTGTTTAAATCTGTTAAAGCTCTACATGCCCCAGAGGCCGCAGCGCCAACAAATATCCTCCTTTCAGCCGCCATAAGGACCTTAGCGCTCTCACATACTCTCATGCATGTAGCATGTCTGCTCCACTTGTTCCGTTGATGTCTGTCGGTTGGGTATTTGTTTTCAATGTCGCCGACAAGGTTGATGGTTGAAAGTGACTCCGGTGGTTGACGGTCGGTTGTCGGCTGCTGGCGTTCAATGGTTTGGGGATTTCCACTGCAGTTGGAGTCAAGCCGCAGACGCTATAAACAAGTGGCGGGCAAACAGACAGATTTTGTCAGTTGGTTGCGCGAAAGGACGAGCATATGCAGTCGGAAAACAAGGAAACAATGTATTCGAAGAAACATGCAAAAGTTTTATGTTGTTTGTTCGTGGTTTTGGGTTTTAGTTGTATTTTCATGACTATTAACATTGTTGCTCTAATTTAATTGAAGAGACATTTATGTTTAGTTTTAGAATAGAATTTTGTGTGAGTCTTGTTTTTGAATAAAGTGAAAGTTATAGTAGACAAGATGTGGTTTTTTTTTGAATGTGTGAGGAAAATGTAGCTGAAACATACATATATGGAAGTACGTATGGGTTTTTAATACTTCATATTTACTAGTGGAAATGAATACCATTTATATTTTGTTTCTGATATATAAGTTCTGACCTATTAATACTATCTAACTTTCCTATATTCTCCTTTAACTAGGCAAGAATAACTCATTTGGAGTGGACATTAAAATTATAATTTTTGGAGAGTTAATCTCCTTGCATTTGGAGCTCACTATTGCCACCTCTACTTCTTAAAAAAAAAAAAAAAACCGGGTGACTCGTGTATGAAGGCTGTTATGAAAATCCTGTGATTCAAAATTTTTGTTAATTACCATATATTAACTTTTTCAGAAGACATTGCAAATATTCTTAAAAGAACCCATGTTTGTTAAAATAAGTAATTAAATTCAGCGACCTAGTAAGTGCAATGTGGGCACATTCGAAAATCTTCATATGTTTGACTTTGCAGCGGATAGAGACAAAATTTACAATGGAAGAATGAACTTTTTAAGATGTAGGGCGGTGATACTAGCCTTCAGTTCACTAACCGTGCATTTAAGGATAGTTAAGCAAGGCCTAACCTCGTTATTAAAGACATCGAGTCACTTTGTGATAACGCTGGTATGTATGCCCGATCGTAGCAAAATCGCAGGTAACTATGAAGCTGATGAGCTGACAAAGAATGGTACAATATTCTCGCTATTAGTAGAATGGAAAGGGGTTGGTGCCTCCCTCTCCTCATCAGTTTTGCTACTGAATAGCTGGGCTTCCCGAGAGCTTGGCCTGCGCTGGAATACCATCGGTTCATGGGCTGTCGTATAATCCTTTTGACCTAAGCTCTATCGTAAGAGATCCTCACTGGATCTTTGCTTGAGGGAGTTCTAACAGGTCATTGTTCGTAACGTCGATCATGCTGTAAGTTGGAGAATATTTCTGGACGCCAGCTGCAAAAACTTTATGAATAAAACGTGGTAGAAACATCAACACTTGAAAATCAAGAGTCAAATTTGTATAGAAGAAAGTGAGTTGGAAACATCCAGATACTTTCTCCTTCATTGTCTAAATTTTGCAAGACCGATATTGAAACATCTCGACAATCATATCTTCAGCGCACCTGGCAAAATAGCTCACATTGTTTTCGACTGCCTCAACAATTCGGTGGTATGCTCAAAGCGATTTGTAGACTCTTATTAATCTTTCAATCAATACGCAGGAGTAATTAGGTATTACAATGAACCCGCGTTCTCAGCGATCCACTCTTGGATAGAGATTTAGCATTTAGAAATGTACTGGCATCTGTCAGTGTGTTGAGCCTATGATTCATTGTGACAGAGGGCACTATAGCCCTCGCGCTGCATACCTCAATTCTATACTACGCTAACCTAAGCTATACAAGCAGTATACTATACTTTCATTTTCTCTAAACGGCTTAAGGCCAAAGATGCATGTAGAAATATATTTGTTTATAAGCTTAGAAGAAGTTTATATTAATCAGCTTAAGTCTCCATAATATTGCATCTTTCCTTATATATTTAAAATAAAAAATTTAAATATTTTTCTATGGCAGATGATGACCGAAGTTGTAAATGAATTTTGCGCTTAAACTTTACTTTAGTTCCGTACACTTTACACAATCTCAATTATAGAAAATACTCTACTCCCCTAAAAAAGAAGCTCGAATACTTCTTCAACTTCAATTCTAAAATTTAAATCAGTGGTTATTATTGCCACTCGAACTATTTGTATAATCCTGCATTACAGGCAATACATCTGCCGACCGCCACTCCAGTGTGCCTACGTCACCCCATACCCCTACTGCTTGTAATCCTGTTGATACATATTGTATTTCCGTTTCGCATTTAAATTTCATAGTCAAAGCAAAGTCATCATCATCATCAACACTATTTGACTGTGTCTACATAGCTGCGGAGAAGTATGCAAAAATAAATGACACCAACCGCCCCACCACCGCGTTAGTGGAAGTCGTACTATAAAACAAGGCTAATGCCCCAATACGACGCCCTCCGCCCTCGTGCGCAAACAAAACCGAAAGTTAAACGCTTTCGCTTACAACTTCTGCAGCTAACGACCTCCATTCATGCAAAGCGCAAACAACGCAAACAGCGACTCCCCAAAGTACGCTGGGGAGTCGCCAAAGCCATCAACAACAAGCAACCCCCCATTCATCAGACCCAACGGTATCGTCTGCTTATTTGACGCTGTGTTTGTTGTAATGTTGGTGGAGTAGCTTTAAATGCGAGTGCATACCGAAAAGCAGCTTCCGTTTCCCGTCTAACGGGATTTCCCGCCACTTGCGCCATTTGGGGTTGTTTGCCGAGTCATGTTCTCTGCAGCTGCTCCCCACCAACGTACCGTTGTACAGTGAAAAGTAGCAGCATCAAAGCAGAGCGTTGCTATGACGATGAGGTGGAGTCGGGGTGTTGATGGTGAAGGTGGTTGTGGCTAGCCAGAGCTAGTGAAGGTGCGTACATTTGAGCAACACAAATAAACCTGAATCGAAAATTGGTCGGCATGTTTTGAATTTTCTAATATTTTGAGAGTTTGATGTAGCTCCACAGTTGGGCAGTAAACGCACTTGAGCGCACAGCAATGCAAATGTAGATGTAGGTATGTACATACATTCAAAGAAATGCAAAAACGGTACCCTCTTCACAAGCAGCAAACCAAAAAAAGTGTAGCTGTGCGAAACGCCAATAAAAAATTGTGTTGGAGACGTTTTTTTTATTGCTGTTGTTGCAGCTGGGTTAACTTTTTCCTTCGGAATTTCATTTCGAAGTTTAACGTCTGAGATTGGAGTTTATTGGAGTTGATTGAGTTTGCTGGCGGTTTTTTGTGGAGCGCATAAAAAGCTGTCGTTAACACATATGTACATACCTAAGTATATATACATATACCAACACACATACATGCTTATGTACGTACTAGAAACGGAAATCCGCTGGGAATCGATATGCGCTGTAATTTCCTAGCAAACAATGCTATAAATCATATTAGATTTGTTTTGCTGGCAGACAGGAGTCGATCGCACGCACACAAACGCATCTAGTGGCATACATAAACATACAAACATATACATATATTCGTATTTACATATACGACAATACGACAAGGCGTTTTCTCCTTCATTTCCGTTCAAATTTTAATAATGATTTTTTTATGTATTCAATTTTTTATTTCATAAAACTTTGTCAAATGGCTTTCAGTTGTTCTTTTTTTACGTTTAAACAAACAAACTGTTCAATCAAATGAATTGCCAACTCTGACAGCTCAATGGGAGCAATTATTATTGAGTGATTTTGAAGATAAACAAAGTTTACTTACATAAGTTGACAAAATTTTTAATTGACTCAGTTGGCCTTTTCATGATTTCTTATAAGTTAGAGCGCTCGTAGTAGCTTTAATATATAGCAGTTCGCCCTCAGAGCTTCTGAAAACTTTCTCTCGCCAGAAATGTACTCTGAATTGTTTAAAAGAGCTCTGCTGCATTCTGGATGAAAACATATCACCTTGTGTCGCACCCTCAATGGCGGTCGGTCACCCTAGTATTCTATGTACAACCGTGGATACTTGCTGAGTTAAAGTGCCAGTCTTTGGATGTGCACTACTTTGAATAGTTCCTTAAAGTTTAGACTCGGGATAGTCGAAGTATGTGTTTTTCTAGATTCTTCGCAATCAATAGCTTAATTATCGCTTTTAAAAGTGACATCTATCCGGTATACAAAGGACCCCACCATAATTTTACTGCAGTCGTCTATATTCCGAGACTGCAGCTCTAGATCATCTTATATAGACTAAGAGCCCGCTTTTCTTTTTCATACACCAATTTTTGGTTGAATATCTTGGTATGTTAGTAGAAATTAAGCACAGGATAGAGTTTTTGTAGACGCCTGTCTAGCTAAAGCTCGGGAAGTTCACTCAATTTACGTTCAAAGCTTACTGGTTACATAATTCCTAAATAGCATTGAGTCGCTTTATAATATGACTAATATTGGCACCAAGCCATAGCGGAATCGTAGGTAACTGCAATTCTGAGAAGCTGTCAAGGAAAGGCACGCTTGACCTGCTATTAATCAAAAGATACTTTTGGCCCAAGATCGATCGCAAGAGATGCAAGGAGCTCTTTGCTCTTAGTGATGAAAACCTTTCCCTAGTTGTGGTGGTCATTGGTCATCATCTTTGCGAAGAGAAGAATACCTCGTATAAATTATAGTAAGAAACTCCAGATTTACAATACAGTAGGTGTTCTCAAACAGCAAATTTAACAACCAAAACCATTTAGCGACAACATTCAAATAGCAAAGACTCAAACCCGCAATATTCTGCATGTTCGTTCCCATTTTACATTCTTTTTCAAATATTTTGATAACTTATTCCCACTATGAACGCTATTGTTCTCATATAAAATGCAATCCCAATAAAAATAAATAGTGAAAACAGTTCGCTTATCGCGTACAAGAACCTCTTCAATGAATCTAATTTGAAACAAGTGGTGAATACAGTACTCACCTATTCAACATGGTTCCATTGCCGTTCTGCAGATGCTGCTGCTGGTTTTGCTGCTGCTGTTGATTACTAGCGCCAGTCGTCGCGCCTGTAGCCGCTGTATTGTTTGTTGTAGCAGCGGAGTTTGTATTGTTGGTCGTCGTATTTGTTGTGCCCAATACAACGTTCGCATTTGGTGTTGTGCTCGTCGACAGTTGCTTTGATTGTTGTTTGTAGCGGCTGAGCGCAAAAAAGAGCGCCAAGACTGCCTTCAAACGGCCGGCACAAATGTCATTGGTGGTTATGTTATCCAAGCCACAAACCGCCTGTGTGCGCAGCACATTCAGGCACGAGTTAACGTTGTCATACTGTGTGGGGAGAAATGAGAGTAAAGTGAGAATAGTTAGTTGAGTGTGGTAAGTTAAAAGTGGTGGAGAATAGTTTGGTGCTCAGAGATAAAAATTTAAATTTGTGGTAAAATTAGTCTTATATGGTTCTTTATATTACTTATTATTAATGATTAAAGCTTTATAAAATATCGAATAGTCCAAATAGCGATCAAAATTACTTTTTATCTTCGTGGAGGACAGACGAGCTTTACCTTTTCTTTATTGTAAGGCAATCAATATCTCTTTTTCATGTTACCAACAGTTAAACTATTGTTTCTACTCAAGATTTTTTAGTAGAGGCTCCGCATATTGAAAACCCGGTAATACACTCCAAGTCGATGACCAGAAGCGGAATAATTTAGACTTCACTCTTGGCTGCAATATTTTTTATTAAGAGGAAAGACTATGTGGAACTATATCAAAAGATTGAAGTTTTTTCCACAAAAACTTTAAGTCAGACAATATAATCGGTGTGCTATATATGTATATACCTAGTGCAGAAGCGTGATATCACAATTGTAGCGTTTGATTTTGAAAACTGTAAATTGGTACCTCGCTCTTCTATATTATAATAATTTTGAAGACTTTTGCTGATCACTACAATTTTTCAGTGTTTCTTAGACTTGATAGTAAAGCTGTGAGCTTGAATCAAACACCATCTTAACAGTTTGAGTCTTATTGTGGATATAGTGGCTCGTTCACTAAATTTTTGGACTGGATGGCTACTGCTGATCTTATTAAATTTTTTTCGCAGCCAACTTCACTAGTGACGCTTTATCCTAAATATTTTGGAATAGTTTTTCTTTGGTGAAATATCAAAGATGGAAGATCGAAAACTGCATTTATGGCATATTTTACCGACTTACTTATTTTCATTAGCGGCTGTGATTTGCTTAGCAAAGTGAATGATCTATATTTTTATATTAAAAAAAAAAAAAAAAAAAAAAAAAAAAAAAAAAAAAAAAAAAAAAAAAAAAAAAAAAACCCTGTCAGATGTAATAATCAATATTGTTGATTGTTATTAGTTCTTCATAGTTTTATATAAAATATTGAGTATAAGGTAATAAAATGCATTGTCAATGAGTCAACGCAAAAAAAAAACAACGCATCGAAAATGGAGTGTGAAAACAATGGTGAGTGATCTATGTGGGAAGAGTGGAGATGGCTTGTTTAGCTTGTTGCCAAATGTATTTCAATTACTAGGCAGACGGAGTGATTCATTCTATGGCCCATCGGTTTACCAAGCGATCAGCGGTGACAACAAAGCAACTTCCTTTACGAGTTCATGAGGAAGGTATACAAATTTACGTGTCGTAAAAGTTTTAAAGCATTTATTTTTAGCCATAAATGAGTTTTAAGATTCTATGATCAAGCTATGAAAAGAAGGATGCATAAAACATGCCACATAATTGTTTGAGAGGTTTTCAGCGCCAAAGGTACATTTGTAGTCCAATTTTTCATAGAAAAACAATTATTTTGCTCTTACAAAATGACCTTGAATTTCGAGAAGTACTTTTCGGTATTATGTAAAATCAATAAACCTGCCATCCACGCAACACTTCCGAACAATTAATGCGTATTTATCACTTATTTAAATTTGCTGCACAATCACTTACTTAATTTCACTGCTTTTGATGCTTTCAATATGCTCAAAGAACACTTTGATAGTTAACGAGCAATAAAGTTCACTGGCTATGAGAAAACTTCGCATACATTTTATGTTTATGGTTGCTTTAAAAAGGGCTTCGAACAGAAAAATCAGCTACTCTGAACATAAATAAGCGCTTCATTCAGCTACAAGTTTTTACGATTAAGTTGCGCGGGCGCCGTTAAACATGTGAATGACAGCAGAAGCAATAAACGAGTTGGACTCAAACACATACATATATACATATGTATATAAGCGGATGGGCACATTTTCCTACCACAAACTTACTCCACCACAAAACCCCTCCCAATTGTGTGTGGCGTTTTATTGAAGTCGTGATTTTCATACGTCACTCAGCCACGAAAAATTGTCCAAAAAATGCATTAAGATAAGTCAAAAACTTTGTACTCGCCGGCATCAAAAAACAGTAAAAACAAAAAACAAAATTAAACTCACACATAGTATACCAAACTTGGATATGTTTGTAACGCGTGACGTTTGTTTGACAGCTTAAACGTCAAGAGATCCTAAACAAGCCACGAATTTGTCATTACTGCGCGTGTGAGTGTGTGGTGAAGAGATGGGTTCTGCTTGCATTTCAAGTAGAAAAAGAGTGTTATAATGTTGTTTTTTATTTTTCAGAATATTCTTCCCACCGTTATAACAACAAATATTTTGAATTTTTTTGCTTTGATATTTTAAAGTCAGCGCAAACCAGATTTTGTTGATGTTCGAGGCTTTCCAGCTGACAGGCGCATTGATAAATGATGCTTTTACTGTTAGTTGAGCGCGTGCGTTTGAAAAACAGCTGATTGCGAATGACATTTATTTTAAACTTTTTTGTTGTATGGCAAGTTTGTTGCAATGAAAAATTATATTTATAAAATATCACATATTTGTTTAAAATTTTTAGCTCATGCGACTCACCACCGCCAGCACTCACACACACTCTAGACATTTGCGCAATTTTTCAGCAGTCAATTTCCTGCTCCAACTGTCAGCAGCTGTCGTTGACATTTGTCGCTTAATGATCGGTCGCATTGCAATGGCGTTTGGTACAACAACAAACACTAATCACTTACATATACGTATACATATATATTGAATACATAAGTATGTAGGTAGAAACATATAGTACTGTATATAAGAAGCTCTACTCGAAAAATTTGGTATTTCTGGATCATGACTTGAAAGAAAATTGTGAAAGAGAAATGATTCCTTATTTGTAATCGTGCGTTGAGTTTATAGTTCAAGTTCATTGTTGCGCGCAGCAATTTACTTTAAGAAATTAAATGCAAAAAATGAAATATCATGTGCACGCCAATTTACGTATTCGATAATTCGAACCTGATAACTACCCAGTAGGAAAAAGTACCTTGAACATAGAAATGTGCACATACTTGGAACTATTAAGTGCCTGTAGAAATTACAGATTTTACAATTACGCGTATATGTTTAAAAATCCCGAAATTGCGACACTTGGATTTCGGGATCCCGATATGCATTATTTGATAATTTATTAAAGATAATTGTAAATTAATGTGAAATATGTTTTTAGAATTTAATATATTTTATATAAAGTAAGCAAATTAATTAATCCAATTACACTACATAATTCGACGGCTATATCCCGAAATATAGATATTAATTCAGTAAATGGGAACGTTTTGGCGCTTTTAAAAACATATTGATAAACCTTTCTATTACATTTGTGCGAAAATTCCGAAATTATGTCACTTTGATATCGAGATCCCGAAATGCATTATTCAATAATTTATTTAAATTAATGTAAAATATGTTTAAATATAATATAATATTAAATATTTTACATAGAATGTTCACTAAGATATTTAGTTTAAATTTTTCGGCACTAATCCCGAAATATTTTAATTTATTAAATAACACATTCTGAAGCTTTTAAATACGTGTTCATAAAACTTTTTACTTCCTTTGTTTGAAAATCCTGAAATTATGTCACTTGGGGTTCGGGATCCCGATATGGAGAGTTTGATAATTTATATAAATTATTTTAAATCAATGTAACTATAATATATTTTCTATAAAATAGGTAAATTCAATAACCCAGTTATATTGCCTACATACTATATTTGTCATTCTTTACTTATTTTAACTTTTTCGAAAGCTATTGCTTCAAAATCCCGAACTATATTGATTTAAAGGTATCAAGTTATTTACTAGTTACTAGATTTATACTATATACGATAATATCGCTAAATTCATATGGTTTTTTTCTGCAGACCATTATAAAAATTAATATTAATCCCGAAAATTTCGGGACTTCGGTAACAGAGATTTATAATTACCCAAACATTGTTTTTGGAGGAGTGAATGATGTTTAAATAAATAAAAGATAACTGTGTGTAAAATTCCCAGCAAAGTATCAGACAAATTTCCTACAGGTATATTCGTATATACTTTTATATTACCCACGTCACTGACCTGCTTTTATTACCGCATCTGTTCGCCACATCTGTGCGATGCTGGTATTTCCTGAGCGTTTATTGAAGCTGATTAAAATTTTGCTTTCAATTATTAACTGATACACATACGCTCAAATATGTACATATAGTACATATACGTATACATAACCACAAATATTTTTTAATTACCCGACAAGCTTTTGCTTGTTAGTTAATAAATGGATTTTTGTGCAAAGTATATCTTTCTTATTACTGCATGTGTTGTTGTTTCTAATTTGTATTGGCGTGTATTTGGTAAGTAGACCGCCACATTCAATTGAGGTCATCTTCTTAATCAATCAAGCTAGTGTTCGAAAGGAACATAAACATTGTGGCTGCAGTTGTATGTGTTCACCTAAGTATAGACATAAATATATATGTATCTCTTTTGTGCGTTTTTCCCACTCTTTTAAGTCAATAATTGAAGTTAACTGTTATCTGTCATGTTGACGCAGCGGGTGTTCTAAAGCACCACACTATTGATCGGCAATTTGTTGCGCCACTTGCTTGGCTTGTACTACATGTTACCTTCTATACAATCTAATTTAGAGAATTTGCTTATGTTGTCATACTCGTATTATTTTATCTGCGTAAATTTGTAAAGAAGTGTTTTTCCAACGACCGTCTGCAACTTACATGCATACGTTAAAAAACATACTTCATTTTGCGCTGAAGTGATCAATCAAACGTTACAAAATCGCACAAAGCAGAGATGTGATTTATCGCGCGATAGAAATGAAGTCGCAAATACTCGAGTGTTGATGGTCAATCATCTTTCTTTGTAGATAATCGTAAGGGATTTTTAAGAGGAGAAAGATGTTTGATATTCTTGAATTTTTACAAAGATACAAGCAGCCGCAGGATATTATTCTGAGACATAATATTTTTATTGTTGCTTTAAGTCAAAAATTACCCCAATAGGGTTGCCAACTAAGAATACATTTTCTCAAGTCGAAAAGTATATGATTTTTAAGCTAACGCCTGATTTTTTGGATGATTCTGAGTACTCTTGAAACCTTGCAAAAAGTCCTTACAAAATAAATTAGAAAAAAATTATAACGGAAATGATAAATCTCTTGGTTTTGATCGATCAGTTTGCAACAATATTCTATAGTGTTCCGATATCGGCGTTTTCGACATATTGTTGAGGAGAAAAATTTCAGATCGTAATCTGTCCCAGTTTCCCATATTTCTTTTTAGGCTTAACTTAACTTAATACCCTGTTTAGGGTATTAATGATGATCTTCTTCACCGACTCTTTTCAATTTTGTAATATTTCAGAATATTGTGAAGAGGTTCCTTAACCTCCCACACAGCTGAAAGCATTGCTAGAGTGTGGTTAAGAAGTGTTGGCTCATAATCTTAAATTTTTCAGTTTGACAATACAATTTTAATCCTTTCATAATGCCACAACACATCACACAACAATAGGTGTGAATGCTACTCTATGTAGAGAAAAATCCATATGCATAAGAATTTTCCAATCTTCCGTAACGAAGAGTGCAGCATACTCAAGCACAAACAAACCGTTGCCACAATTCAAAATCATAACAAAAGCGCCGAAGAATTAGAGCACAAAAGCAGCGAAGGAAATAATGGAATTTCCCTCCCAACTTTCCGCTGACCAAGATTGACCAAGGCCAAGCGCTAGACAATTGATGCAGCAACGGTATGTATCATATGTGTGGTTAGAATAGCAAGTGCCAAATCATACATGACTATCGACGCAGTGAAGACTGGACTATGATACAAATATGTGTACATACATATGTGTGTGGAAGATAGCAAGGAAGCGCACGGAAATAGCAAATAGCGCACACGCCCGTGGAGCACAGAGCAAATCGGTTGATTGCAGTTGCCAATAATACAATAACTCGACTCATCCGATTGCAGCGGACACTCGCGCACAGCTCAGCGCAATGTCAATGCTGTGGCGACCACAGAGAAGCCGCATCTAGCTACATACTCATAAATCGGCGCTGTGTGGCGGCAATAAATGCCACTTGCTGTCTTCATTTTAAATGGAAAACGGAAAAACAAAAAGTGGCAAGTGCCAAGTGGTGGACAGCAAAGCGTGTACAGCGCATGTTATTGTAGAAATAATAACAACTAAAACTTACTGGCAGTAAGGATAACAGAAACGCGTGTGTCCAAATCCAAAATGAGTGCAATAAGCGTGAGAATGTGCATTGGGTCTACATCGGTGGCCGCTGTGTGCAGCTGGTCTATTTGACCAGCCGCCATCATAGTCTCCACGCTCTCACACTCATACTCAACCATTATCGCTGGTGATAAGAAATATTGCAATTGACATAAATGACAAAAGAAATGGCAGTAAAGTGCATACGAACACCAACTTACAGCTCAAGGACGTAGAAGAACACATATAAACCTGCCACTTGATTCACTCATTTGCGCGGTAAGATGAAAGTAGAGAAAATCGATTATGCGAAGCAGAAAATCTTATATGACTTGAAAGCTCATTTAGTCATAAGAAAAGTGCCGATGGCTTTCGGAATGCGTTGAGAATTTTCAATTCGGCAATATAGGATAATAGAGGGTTAAGGGGTCTAAGAACTCCATAACAGAAACTTTAATTTAAATTTAACTTAATTATGTGTTATGGGAGGTTATAATGTTGGTAAGTCAAAAAAAAAAAAAAAAAAAAAAAAAAAAAAAAAAAAAAAAAAAAAAAAAAAAAAAAAAAAAAAAAAAAAAAAAAAAAAAAAAAAAAAAATGTCAAAGAAGAGGGAATTAAAAGCCTCCTTAAAATCCTCATTCCTTTTCTGGAAACGAATATTTATTTCTAAATAGACAGTGCTTATCGTTACTAGTATCAAGGCGTTCAGGAGTGTTGATCATTTTATGACTAAAGAGTTCAGATAAAAGTTCAGAGGATGTTGAGAACCCTGGTCAGTAACAAATAATTTCAACAAAGATTAATATCGAAGACATCGCCACAATCTCAATAGAAAATGTTCAGATCCGGCCACTACAGTTTATAGGTATCGCCGTTCCCACGACAGTAGGCTCTACGTAACCGGAACGGACCCGGATTTTTGTCCGGCCAAGGATTTCAACCAGGCAGAGTTCTGCCACTACAGCAACGATAACATAGCTGTTATCCAAACTGATCGGTTAAAATCAGAGTGAATGTGCTTTTTATTCCTTTATGCACCTGTGAGCGGTTACATACCTCAGGTGCTGCCCAAGTTAATGTTTTCTTTGATATCTACTATTTCTGACACGCTGTTCATGTAAGTCAACGTTCTTTACCAACATCACATGCGACGAGCGTGCGACGCTCTACCTTACCACAGATATTTCTAAAATCTCCGACACCTACTTCAAAAAATTCGAACGCCGCCACTGTTCACCTACCGCTAACCGCACCATTATTAGTAGTTACTGCATTGGCAGCCACGTTGCTTTGACCACTGCAAATATAACTGCGGATATCGCTTATAACTTCATCAAGCCAACCGATGCTTAGCCGGTCGTGCGCGTCCGCAGCTTAACTACTTTTCACCTCACACCGCCAACGGCAGCGAACGGTGCTTTCGCAATATCGCGCTGCTGCCGCACATTTGCGGTTGCTATGCACCGCGTGAGCTCATTGCAGCGCGCAGCAACAAAGCAGTTCATTTCGAGTATGCCACATATTTCCTACTTATTAGTATGTTCGAGTATACATTGGTTGGCCCCACCGATCACACCACACACACCGCTGTCGTTTGCGGAAAGTCAAAAGCTCAGCGGTTTCAATTGCAATTGACAGGCGGTCGTTTCGTCGTCGGCTTTACGCGCGTATGTGGCGCGTGTGTGTGGTCCACATATTGCTCTAAGAATTTCCGTTCACAATTGGCGGTGTGTAGTATTTCGTTTGTCGGTGGGTGGTTGCGCAGCTGCTGTAGTTGCATGTGGTGGTGGCAAAGTAGTCTCTTAATAGCAGCGCAACTTTTGTGGTTTCATCTTTCAATTTATTTATTAAGAATTTTTCCTGCACATTATTTAAAAAATTTCATAGATTATTGTCAACAAAGCATTTTGTGTTTCACAGTGTGGAAAATAATTGCGCAAGAGCGAATGATTGTGGTGGAAAGGAAGTTAGGTGGAGTTAGTTGTGCTGGGAGATAAAGAGAAATAGCTGTCAATAAGTTGAAGCATTAGGCTACTTTATTTAATGATACTTCAGAGAAGAAAATACCTAGACTGGGGTATAGAGTGTAAATTTTTGTTTTAGAGGTTTACATAATAATTATATAGTGGGTAGTCGAAAGAGTCTTTTCGTATTTATAATATAGCAAATTTCTTCATTATTTTCAGTCCTTTGTGAACAGTTGTGACTTTTTCTTAACTTGCTCGAATTTAACTTTTTTTGGTTAGATAAAGCTTTCTACACTATATGGTTGCTAGTATTGGAGATATGCGACTACATCGATATCTATTGACAAAATACGAAAATACTGTTTTGTCTACCTAATATTTGATTTCTTATAACAATTGCTATCAAATCAGCTGTCAAATAATAATATTTCTCCTCAGTATACCGTGTCAAATTACAATGGAAAAGATAACACCGAAACAACTGTTGAAATTTTTGAAAACTTATCTTTTCACGTCAAGTCATGTTCTATGATGAGTAATTTTTTCGGTTTTTTTCGAGTATTTAAATGAACAATAGTATCGAAATTATAATTAAGAAAAGTTCTGTGTCTCTCCAGATAAATGACTATACATTTGATGATCTCTCAAGTCAATATTAATCTTCAAGGTACTATATGGTCTCCGCAAGACAGATGGAGCGGCAAGTTTACTACGTTACAATCCTCTCTACGTTGAGACGATTTTTTGGGGGCAAAATCATTCCCTTAAAATTACCTGACCTGCTGGAAACCAACATTTGGAAAGTTGTTAGAATACTAAGTTAATCTATTCTGAATTAATAACTAACGTTGTTAGAATACTAAGTTATTCTATTATGAACTAATAACTCATTTTTCTTTGCTTATTTGAAACATAAGTTCGCTATCACTAAAAAACAAGTTGGATCAAATGGGTAAAAGTTGATGACGGAGAACTTTCTTTGATGTTGGTTGGTGATTTAATCTAACCAACTAAAAAAGTTTTTAAAAAACTCAAAGAAAGTAGAAAATTATTAGTACAAATGATTGAAGTAAGAATAGAAGAATAGAATTGACGATGGAGTCATGTGTAGAAGTTCACGCAAGTGAGGAAAGTTTTCTGATCACCATTCACTGGGGAGTGGCCAGAAACGATTCTTTTACATATGACTCAAGCAGCTCACGACTTCCGGTCCTTGACCAAGTATCCTCTGGGTAGCCTAAGAATTTCTGTTTGAAGGCGAGCTAAAGTGAGAAGGCGAAACATTCCCTGCATAGGGTTGTGCGCTGGGTTTGGGACCCGCCACGTAAAAAAACCACCCCAATGACAACGCAACAACAGCCTCGGATGAGAGACGAGATATACGACGAAATTGAGATAATTCAGCGAATTAAAAGACAGCGGCTACGCTGGCTAGGTCATGTTGTCCGGATGGACGAAAACACTCCAGCTCTGAAAGTATTCGACGCAGTACCCGCCGGGGGAAGCAGAGGAAGAGGAAGACCTCCACTCCGTTGGAAGGACCAAGTGGAGAAGGACCTGGCTTCACTTGGAATATCTAATTGGCGCCACGTAGCGAAAAGAAGAAACGACTGGCGCGCTGTTGTTAACTCGGCTATAATCGCGTAAGCGGCGTCTACGCCAATCAAGAAGAAGAAGAAGAAGAAGAAGAAGAAGAATAGAAGTTAAAAATAATGCAAGTGAAAAAATATCAAACAAGCATTTGGATCAATTCGGTGTATGTATCAGTGGATGGAGTGTTATTGATATTTTCTTTACCACATATCCACATATGTATGTATCTAAACTGACATTGGTGTTCTTTTACCAATACTTGTTGGAGAGAAAGCAGATCCAGCTTCAATTGAAATGAAAAAGTTTGATTAAAATGTCGATCCAAATTGGAAGAAAAAGGTATTAAAAGTAGACGTCGCGATACAGTGGTTGAATCTTACAGCGCCCTTATCAACTATGCAGCCGCGAGCTATATTAATAGGTAAATACTAAACATACATGCATGTAAGTATGTGGAAAATATATATTCATTCCAAATAATGTATCACAAACTAAAGTCATAAATTGCAAAATTATAATTAGCAGAAAAATATTCAAAATTAAATTGCCTTGTATTTTTAAAGGGTCTCTCAACCAATTCATGCATGTCGCTATGAATATTAATTGAGTATTAATAGCAACAAAAAATTACCTTAAAGAAGCTTTTAATATTCAAAAACGTTTCCACATTTTTGGTAAATAATTTCACACTTTTATTCTAAATGACAAAGTATTTGAAAAAATACCAATTTTTTTGTGCAAATATTTAAAAAATAATTATTTGCGAAAAATATTTTATTTTTCATATATTACACGCAATCGCTGAAAGAGGATTGCACTAAAATATGCTGCGAAAGGTAGAACGGCGTGAAATCTCAAAAAATGAGTAAACAAAATCCAAGCAAAGCAATAAAAAAATCGGAATATGCCATCAGGTGTGACCAGATTTTAAAAATTTTATGAATTTTTAAGCTTCACCTGCACACAAACACGCACAAAGAAAAGAATGTGAGTGTAACGAAAAAATATGGAAATAATAACAAAAAGAGCTTGCGAAAACTAAAATAAAAAGGATTACCGAAAATAGATATATGAAAGACAATGTGACTAAATAAAGTGAAATGCAATTTGAATAAAGCCATTAAATATCAAATGCCACTAACATAAAAACAAAGCTGAGTAAAGTTTGAGCCATAAAGTGGGATTTTGAAATTGTTAAACTCCAGTAGCCGTTTGTGGTGAAGCGATTAAATTTTATGGGCATTAAGTGGTAAGAATGTGTAAAAATTTAATAAAGCGTGGTTTAAAGGAGGTAAAGGGATGCTAAACATGTGATATATGAGCTACTTAAGCTTCTAGTGATTTGCATGAAGTATGAACAAGGAGCCTTAGGATCACTATACATAGACTATAAAACTCAGAAATGCATCTGAGTTTGAACATTTCAAAGTATAGTATGTTGAGAAGAGCGGAGAAGTTTTCAACGACAAAAAGGAAAAAACCACAACAAGAGAACACACCTACAAGAGAGCGAGCAGCTTAAAACACCAAAAAGATTAAAGCCTTGTGGCTCTAGTCTGAGAAAATTAGCTATTAATCACCATAACGTGCCGATTTTGTCAAGAAAAAGTATTCTATTTACCTACACTTGCAGCAATTTTGCTTCAACGCACGCTTTGTGTACAATTTGAACTTTGATTTTACTCTTGAACTGAACTTGTGAAACGTTTTAACGCCCATTCGAGCATCATTGCGGCATTACACTCAAATTTCACTTGAACTTTTGAGAATAACGAAAAATTGTGCATGAATGCTTTGAATTGTTTTGTGATAGACCCTTGAGGGAAACTTTGGCTTTTGTACCGCTACACAGTTGTTGACATTGCAGCAATGTTACACAGATATGTACATATATACAGACCGCCATTGGCCATTGATATGCGCTTCTAATGAAGAGAGAGACGATTAAATTTCATTGAAATCGATTTAATGCTCAACTGAATTGACCGCAATAACCGCCAGCAGCCACTGGCAAGCCACAACCAACTTTGTCACCCACACGCATATACAAAACACACACAAACAATACTCTAAACCAATCAACCAAAATTTGCAGTCAACAAAGGCGCACTGATGTTATGAAGTTGATATGCATTGGGAAGTGATGGGATTGTAGCTGCAGGTTTGTAAGGGGAGCATGGCAGCGTTAGTAGGTGGCTTGAGGCTTGTGGCTTGCATTATATGTCCGCTGAAGGCATGGTATGGCGAAAATGTCAGAGAAATGATGAACACATGATAATAGTGATTGAAAGTTTGTCACTTTGTTGAAATGTAGCTTTTGGCGGCAAAGCCATAATTTTCAGTTTTTTGTAATACACCCCGAGATTTTTTTGTAATAGAAATATATTGCAATTTGGTAATTAATTTCTAGGAAATATTATATACAAATTTCAGCAGCAAATCGTCTCAAGAGAAATAGCTGCAACTGTTCCAAATTGTTTATATCGGTAACTATTTTCTAAATAATGGGTTAGGTAACTACTTTGAAAAAGCAACATTAGTTTGATAATCTCTTCTTAAGATATTGTTTATTCGCTATTTTAAAACATTTTTCCCATTGTGAGATTTTTTTTTTTTAAATTAAGGATGCATATATTTGGTTCGCTAGAGGCCTCAAGGTAATGTGAATTGGTCCAAAGAGAAATTTGTTATAAAAATATATCAAAATTTGAAAAGAAAATATTTTGAAGAAAAAAACCAGTAGCAGACCAAAATTGTACATATCGGTAACTAGTGTCAATGTAATGTGTTTAGTAACTACTTGAAAATGCAACATTATGTTAAAAAATATTGTTTTTTTTTGTATTTGTAAACTTAGTTTTTAAAATTAAGCGTGTATTTTTTTGCTTGTGACTGGTCTGAAAGTAAAGCGTACTGGTCTAAAGGAAAGGGGTAAGATTTTTATTACAACAATTAGCATGAAGTTGATATTAAAAGATAATTTTATTTTATTATTGTTTGGAATTAGACTCAATATATTCCTTAAATTATTGATTATCAATTTTTAGCAAATAAGAGCTACTGGTTCAAAAATAACTAGACCTTTTTTCATATGTTATAAGTATTCCTATACACAAATCTTATATTTATTTATACATAACGAGGCAGCTGACGAGGTCGAAGTGAATTATATTGATATTTTTTAATCAGAACATGTTTCTTCATTCTCTCGGTTTCTTGCTTAATATTTCCGTTAGTTGTTTGTGTATTAGGACACAGAGCATTTTTCCGGCTTCAGGCGCATTTTTCCAGAATTTGCGATACCCACTTAGGAGCTACTAAATAAAAAAAAAATATATATATACAAATACACATTTTTTCATCTACCTTGTTTCTTTATCGCTCTTGACCGCATTCTGCTGGCCTCAGTCAGCTCACTTATGGTCGGTCACTGCAAATGTGAGTGCATTCAATTGAAAATTAAATTTTCAGTTATTGGCAGCAAGTACTGCAAAGTTCATCCCGCAGCCACACTGGCAGTTTCTTTTGGTCGATCTCTTGCTGGTAGAGTGCTCGTGCACACAGGATGCGGGCGCGCCTGTACTTCCTGCCTGCCTGCATCGTCTGTTTGACTGTCTGCTCATTACGCAGAGCTGCCAAGTTGTTCGAAGCTACATCTTCTTTCGATAGCGCCAATAGACTACAGTAGTATTGGGTCTGACTTCTTGGCTTAAGTTTGTTGTGGCACTTTTTTGCGATTTCCTCCACACATTGGTGGCAGCATGTTGTTGAATGAATATATGTGTATATATACGTTGCCACTTCCTTACTTAATGTCAGTGCATTTCATTGATTTGTCTACGGTTTTTTTATTCGCACACACTAGCTTGGTCTTTGCGAAAATTCCTTAAACTTGAAATTATTGAAATTGTCTTCCTGTTTGATGCTTCACATCCTCCGCATACTTCTAACGGCTCCACGCCGCACGCCCAGCGTTCACTCAATTCAGCCATTTAGCAGTCAGTGGCTTGACTTGGCTTTTCAGCTTTTGTCTGAGTGATTTTCTTCGAAATAGTTTTTGATATTTCAATGTCGAGGCGCTTTTTGTGGCAGCTGACCATGTCCTAGATGCCGCTCGTTGCCCAAGAGGCCACTACAAGCATTAATAATGAAAATATTTTGCACCGAAATTTGCTCTTGAGCGGCAGCAGCAGCAGTCGCATGATGTTTACTTTGACGAAAATGATGATGAACAACATGATGATGACGATGTTACTTCTGCTGCTGCTGTGTTCATCAGCTGATACTTGGAGCTGAAAGTGCTGATGCTAAGCATATTTACTGATGCAAAATCGCTGGCAACGTGCTGAGTTGTTGATGGCTGGGCGTGCGTTGGTGTGTGCTGGTGTTTTGTCGGCATTCTGCCTTCGCACTAGACTGGAAATTATCTACAATCAGTCGCAGACGTGTCAGCATGTGAATTCAATTTGGTATTTTAATTGGAAGTGCAGCCAATTTTCGACAAGTGTGGGTGGTCGAAGGGTCGTTTGGACTTTGGGATTGCTCGAGATGAGCTTAGAGGAAATATGACTTTGTAGTATTTCCACTTAAATTAAAATTTTATTGTTAAGTAAGTGTGGTGTGTAATGAGCTTCGAAAATAGCACAGCTCTTTGCTAGGGATCACATTTGTAAATCCATATGTGTGCAGGTGGAAATGTAACCTTTCATGGTGCTGTGGGAACCAAATAGAGGCCAGAGTTATGTGTTTTTGATTCAAAAATATACATATATGTAAGTTTAATAAACCAGATTAAGATCTTCTAATCGTGCGTCATTCATGTAGAAATTTTTATAAAAACATATGTACATGCATGTGGGGAGTTTCTTAGAATTTAGAAAACTTTCCAGGTGTGCAACAAAATCAAAGCCGCCCAAGAGCTGGAACACCTACATACACCCATTTGAAAGTTTTTTAAAGTTAACCGTTCTATGACGAAAAAATATCTGTGACGCATAAAGCACTATGAAGTAATAAAAAGTCACGCTAATACACCTCACAATTAGGTAGGGAGAATGAAATTGTGTTTAGTACATAAATATGTATGTATGTATGTTTTTCTGCCCTACAAATCGTCTGTAGAAAAATTATTATTTACTTTTGAATACCCCATCCATTCAAATCTATGTTATCAAAGATATAAGGCAATTATGTACTCCCTACCAACCACCACAGCTAACAAAATTCTTGTAGAACACTTTTCCCTAAATACTTCAATGATATACAATCAAACCTGCATGCACAAACATGCATAGTGATGCTGCTTTTCCACATAAAAATTCAATGCAAATACACAAAAAGCAACTAACATAAAAACAACAAATCGAGTGCAAATGAGACTCTAATTGCGACCCGCTGTCGTTTGCCGAGCACCTTCCAATTCATAACTAGCCCACGACAAATGCATATCAACACAATAAACTTTTTTGTTGTTCGATCATTACAAGAAACTCACCTTTATTTCTCTATTGGTAAGCAAAATATGCCGGCACTTATTTTGGCAATATTTAACACACATTTTTCACAATTAACAATAAAATGTCACTATTTATTTCACAATACTGCCAGGTAAGCTTTCGTTTATGCCCATCATTCCTCTTGGATGTGCAGTAACTTACTTACACACTTACTGAAAAGTGCATGAGGACTTTATTCGTTGAAAGGCAAATGCGCTGGAAATTGATAAAGGAATTCAAATGTAAGTATGTAGGTAGGTGAGGTGATAGAAAGCTTTGAACTATTAATTTCTTTCTGTTCTACAGTATTTTTCATGGATGATTAATATTAAAGAACATATGTACGCATGGGAAAATATAGTAAGTTTTCAATTTATTAAATTAATTACAGAATTTCTAGCCTAATTGTCGCATAGCTTTCTACAAGACGGCTTTCGCGGCAAAACTCAGCTGTTTGACTTATTGAGAGATCCCATTTGTTTTTGACGTTTGGCGATAATCACAAATCGAGGCTAATTGAGAACATGATTTTATCGAGAGCCACGATGAAGAATACAGCAGAAATAAAGTACAAAATATATTTGTTATTTAAGATATCAGATCTTTAGTGAATTTTACAGGTTTACCAACTATTAATAAAATATTTTTAGTTTTACCTTTAGCGAGCTCAACAACTATTCCCAAGCTCAAATATCTTCGTTGAGATTAATGACCTTTTTGTTTAACTTTAGCGACATCAAAAACCCTTCTTCCTTGATTTACCTATAGCTAAGTCGAAAACCTTTTCTGAATTCACTGACGTTTCGCTAGGTCGGGGATCCTATATTTCTATCTTTGTTCATGTCAATAACCCATCTTGAGTTCAGTGACCTTTGGTAAAGACAATGGCCCATCTGTTTACCATTAGCTAAGTCGAAACCCCTTCGGGACTTTTGATTAGGTCATTGACCCATTTGTTTGCATTCAGCATGGATGACAACCATAGTGAATTCATATATCGTTTTGTTCACTTTTAGCCAAGAAAACTACCAAATTTAGAAAATTGAGCTTTTTTGGTGACCACTTCAGCCAAAGCTCTTTGCTTTTTGATGAGGCCGTTAAGCCTGTTGTTTACCTTTAGCCTCAAAAGAGTTTTCAGGGAAGATTTGATATATTATATGCAGAGAGTTAAAGCAACAAAACAATCCAAATCCAAAAAATTACGAGTACCAACATAAGTCATATTCTGCGAAGAAAAGGACTTTGAGTTGCGAGTACAAAATTTTATAGTGAACTTTTTTTGTTGCTCGCATTTTAGTTGAATCTTTTTTGTTGAATATTATAATAATATATGCTTTTCATATCTTTAGATATTCCTGCACTTATCGCATACTCTTGCACTTGCTTGTCAGGTTTTGGCATGTCATTAGTGCACAATGCCTCACCCGCTTGCCTCCACGTTCGATTTCTTCGGCATCCGCTACAAATGTTGCCAACATATTTCCCACACTATTTCATTGTCATTGCTATCGATTTGAATGTGCGTTTGACTGCTGTTCCTTTTCCTATTACATGCTTACAACAAAAGCAACAACAAATCAACATAGAGTAGCAATGCATGGGCTTTCATTGCACATTCGCACGCGTTTGGTAAATAAATTTCTCTGCAGCTATTTTGCTATTTTCATGCTTGTCTAAGCGCGCTGCACACAAATATCGCTGCGATACGATCGGAAATATGCATCCTGTTGTTCACTCTACCAAAGTTGATGTAGAGAAGCGTTGTAATTTTGGAAGGCGAAAGAGAGGTATAAAAATGCGCTGTTGAAATAAAAGAAAGTTTCTTCGAAAAGGAAGTAAATTGCAAAACAAGTGGAAATTGCGCACGTCGAATAAAAATTGTGAGTTGAAGTGCTGCAGATGTATGTATGCGTGTAGATATGTGTATATGTATGCAAAATGCCTTGCCTCCTGTTTACACTTGTGCTGCGAAAATTTCATATGCAAAGTTTTCGATTTTTTATTGCTTCTGCTGACGCAATTTTACTCAACCCATATTCATTTTGCTATATTGAGAAATTTTCCGTGTGCTGTTTCGTTTTTTTACGCTTTATGCTTTTTCGTTCTGATTGGCCTTAATATAGTGGTATAAAGCGATAGGATGCTGAAGTTAAGCTTTTTATAAAATAAGAGTATTACATGATCAATGCAAGCTTTATAAGAGAATGATTAGAAGTTTTAAGAGCTTTTAGACCTGTACTTCAGCTCAAATTAAACTGAACATTCTACTTACATTACTAAGGGTCAGTAGGTCTATGTATGGCGTTTCAGCCGGGCAGTATAACCTAACAAAGCTTCAGAGCTTTCATAAAAAGCAATTTTATTTGATATCAAATGAAATAATGAAATTGAATAAATTTCGACCAACTATACTTTTAGAAGTCTATGGATGGTATAACAGCAGGCCAGTATAACCTAACCTAATCTCAGAGCTTTCATAAACAAGCAATTTCGACCCACTATACTTTTATTGGATTTAATGTTAAACCCAAGTTTTAAGACATTTCTTGGCTTGAATTATCGATGTCAGCCTACACATAAAACCTTAAATAATCGCATGCTTTATTTTGGAATGTGGTATATGTAAGTCTTTCTTCGGGTTTCTGAGTACAGAGTTCAGATCTCATTTCAAGAATCTTACGGATTTCTACAGCTTATGAGAAAGTGTTTTTTTTTTTTTTATTTATCAATCAACTTCAGACCTCTTTGGTATATTTCTTTAAATTGAAAACTGCCTTTTTGTATCAAACCGACTTTTTCTTAAAAACTTTTATATTTTTATCTTCTTTGTGTATGAAGCATATCATCAGCTCTCTAAGGCGACTTTTGAAGCCAGCTCATAGTTCTAATTTTTTTAAACATCTCGGGCAGCTTATATGACGACTAACGATGCTCCAAGGCCATTGGAAAATTTTTCTACTAAGAAGGTACAGTTAAAGGGGAAACATCACTTATGAGTGAGAAAACACTAGGGTTTGGGAGTTTTTTTTTGGAAGAGGTATTTTATTTAATAAACCTGTACCTTACACATTGGCAACTAATTTTGCAAAATTTCGGATTCTCTTGATCTCATAGGCGATCTACAGAAAGATCTTCGAATAAAGGTGTTCAGCAATGAGGAAGATTTTTCCGCTTGAAATTAGCTCAAGTCCGAATTCAAAAAAACATATAATTACTATAGTGAATACTATTCAAAATTTGTATTTAAAAAAACGATTACCCCTAAAAACGACTTTTTTCTGAAAAAACACTACACTTCAAAGCGACTTGAAAAATCGAAATTCTCATAAAAAATCGTATTCCTTCGACCACGCGTGAAAAATATATCTAAGAAGCTCGTATAAAATTTCAGTGTTTTTACAAAAATGAGTTTACAGTTTTAAGAGCCGATTCGAACGATATGAGAAGTCTTTACGAATACGCTCATATCTCCGAAACTATTTGCCGGATTATTATTATTATGAAGTATATATTCTCAGATATATGTACATAGATATCTATGCATGCAACCCCTAATTTGTTCATTGACTCCATAATAACACCGAAAGTCTTTGAAATCGACTAATCCAATATCAATATCACTAAACCTGACCAAAGCCTTGCTCATAATTTCCAGAAATCACCGCAAAATAAGTGTTAAACAGGAAAGAGCTAAGTATTAAAGCCGTAGGCATATGTGCTAGATCAATAAAAACAAAAATAACAAGTAATAAAAGAGCACTTTCGATGCCACACACAAAATATAACAGCAAAAACAATTTGAATAAAACCACTTCCTCACAATTGCCAATCGCGTAGCAAAGAATGCTCTATGCAACAAATAAGAAGCTGTGGCAGCTACCTATTCTATAAGCGGCAGCAACAAGGAAAAAAGTAAAAATGATAATAAAAGTAAATAAATAAAAATAGGAAGTAGCAATAACACACTTCTGAGGTACATAAGTATAGCCTGAATGACTAAACCGTTGTTGGGCGCGGCGAAGAGAGCGCACGCCATAGATTAACTGTAAAGATATGCGAACACGCGCGGATGAGAAATAAGGCAGCAGTGCTTGCAAGCGGGGAAAAAGTGCAAGAATATGCATAATGCTTTGCAGGCAAGCGACTGCCGGCGAGCAGGGAATGACATATTGAGTAGAGCGAGAATGGTGTACGTGTTGTAATATCGTGTAATGCGAATGCACTCATTGTTAAGTGCTGTAAGCTTGTTGCCTGTTATTGCAAACTATCGATGAACTTTTTTATCAGAAAAAAAAAAAAAATAAACCATTCGCTTAAATACCTACTTAGCTTTATGGAGTTATGCCAACTCTGTTGCCTTTGTTACACTTCTGTCACGTTTACCTTTATGCATTTACGTTGGGCGGCTGCCAACTAGTATTTCAACTATTCTCTGCATTTTAAAAAGCGATTTGACGTTTGTTCTGCTGTTGTTGATGAAAGTGTGCAGATATTGCACGGTAATCGGTGGCATGTTTAAAAACGATTTCTTGAAACTAAATAGCGCTTTGTATTAACTATCCGAAAGGGTATTATTTTGAATTAGTATAGAAAATAATTGAGGCTTTGCACTGTGACCTATGGTCTATAGTGCACTAGAATGAGTATAGCAACATGTGGGATCCTTAGATTCTCAGTTATGATTTTTTGTGACTTTTTCAAATCGGTGTAATAGTTTTAATACAACTGAAAACGTTTTTCTACTTCCAGCTAAATTCTTTGATATAAATAATCTTCCAATCGAATTAAGGTTACTTAATAAAAAAAAGAGATAATTTATGAATATCCTTTAGTTTGTATGAATGCTATTCTACAGTTTTCCGTTCTGAACAACATTGATTGAATATATGTATGTCTTAATATCTACTAAATTTCGTGCAGGTACCTTTAGAAAACAATACATAGGGGGTTTTGAAGCAAAGCTCTGCTGTTTGGCTCAGTGAGAGAGGACATTTGTTTTTAACACTTGCAATAATGACAAATTTAGGCTAACTGAATAGATTATAATAAAAGCGACGAGCTTCCATGAAGAATTCTGCAGAAAAAAAGGACGAATGTAGTATACTTATGAGATATGAGACGTTATATGAGAGATCAGATTTTTTGTGAATTTACAGGCTTACTAACTTTTATTTACTGACCCTTAGTTTCCTTTTAGCGAGCTCAAAAACTCTTACCGAACTCAAATACATGCACATAAACGTGAGATTAATGACCTTTTTGTTTACCTTAAACGACACCAATAATCCTTCTTGTTGGGTTTATTTTTAGTCAAGTCCAAACCTTTCCTGAGCTTATTGCTATTTCGTGAGGTCAGGGACCATATATTATCTTTGATCAAGTCAACAACCATTCCCGAGTTAAGTGACCATTGGTAAGGACAATGACCTTTAGCTAAGTCGACAACCTTTCGTGATATTGACCATAGTGTGGTCATTGATTTTTTTGTTTAACTTTGGCCAGGACAACAAACCATATAAAAAGTTAATTTTTTTCGATCAGTTTTCACATACATATATGCTAGGGTGTTTTGGTCTGAACAGTTTGGGCCGTAATCATAGCATTACTTCGGATCTTGTCCATTAGAAAGTTTTTCATATAGGGACTTAAGTCTGATCGACCATTTTGTATGTCAGCCATAAGTTATAGTGATTCGATATAAGTAGTTCTGACAAATGACCAGCTTCTTGGTGAGAAAATTTCATATTAACATCTCAAAAACTGAAGGTTTATGCAGACGGTCCGGACATGACTGCATCGACTTAGCTCGTTGAGCTGATCACTTATATACTGAACACACTGAGAGTATATACAAGTTAGTAATAACAATTTGGTTGTCAAGAAAACATAACGATGCCTACATTTAGGCGCATTTGAATACTTGCAATGAAAGTATTTACATAGTTGATAATAATTTAGAAAGAATATCAGAAATAAAAAATTATTGAAAAATAAGTAGCTCGTATCTGCTTGAAATGTTGTTTTGCTTTAATTTTTACTGTTATGTGTTGTTTCACTAATACATATTATACTGAAAAATGTTATTATTCTTATTTTTAACATTCTAAAATTGTTAATTTATATTTTTTAATTATATAATGTAATTAAAGAGGCAGAGCTATTGCAAATTTTTTAAAAATATCGATTTTTACCCTTGATATTTTAAATCGTTATCTCAAATGGTTTTTGATAGCCCCAAAAAAGACGACGACGAAATTATTTAAAACGCCGCCATTTTGTTAATTTGGATTTTTTTTGTCAACCGTAGGTACGGACAATGTCTTCTAGTAGCGAATTATTTTAGGTTTTCGGCAATACTGCACTAAAAGTCCTTTAATTTTAGTGACAACTCGCGAATAACTCGAAAAGTATTTATTGCTTTTTTTCATAATATTAAATATTTTTTTCATTGTAACCTTAAAATTGAAGTTATAAAGTATTTTTTGTTTAATAATCAAAAATCACCATTTTGCACACCGAAGTACTTCTTACCACTCAAGCACCCTTACCGTTATGCGTTTAACATCACTTTAATCCCCACGAAATACGAATTTTACCATCAGCATGGATTTCAAAACAAATTGGTGTATGGAGAATGCTTTTGATTATCGAAAATTAGCGACATTTGTTGTAATTGAATTTTCGGAAATTATTTTACAACACAATTAATTACAAAAGCATTTAGGTGCATTGCGGAGCACAACGATTACATATACATACATACAAATGCAGGTGAGCTTTATGTTGCAGTGCGTGTGTGTGTGAATATAAACGTGCTTTGGTAATTGTTCTAAGGTACAGGTGGTTAACGGTATTTATTTTGGCAAAATATAATCGCTTTTGAAATGAAATTTGCAGCGAACACAAATCACTATGCATGAGAAGGATTTAATTATAACAAACTCCATTGATATCGTAAGTTGAATGTGCACATGTGTGTGGTTCTCAATTGAGGCATTTTGCATTTTTGCGGCAACTGTGGGAATTTTTCTAAAACGATATTTTATAGCGGTGGAGTAAATGGACCAGCAATGATTATTTAATCATCAAAATTAGTAAGTCACAACTTAAATATAATTGATGGTTAATCATGAATTCAGAAAGGATAAATTTTCCAAATATTACTTTTTAAATTTTCTTTTGCTTCTTTATCTTCCCTCCCACTTTAGCAATTCTCTCATATTAAGTTTCATATATCTCAATCCACCATTCTATCTACCCCTATAATTCGCTATTAAATCACTCAATACTTCTTTACTCTTGTACCACAATCGATAACTAGCAGCTTAATGAAATCCATTTCAGTTACATTTTCTTCATTTCTTCGCAGCAAAAGTTTCGATTTCAATTTCGCTGCTAATTAAAATTGAAACACCACACAGCAGCAATGCCAGAGAACATAGCACAAAAGGCAAACTAATAAACAATATTTTTCACATTTTTTTATATTCTGTGCTATTTGCACTTAAATCGTTATAATCAATCAATTTCGCAAACAATAAGAGGAATTGTGGATGTATAAAACTTCGCCGAGCTATGAAAGAGCATTGCTAGTGGTTAGCGGGCACAAACCTTTAACAGTTTGATAAATTAAAAATATTATAATTGAAAAGTTTTCTGGCAAAAAATATTAAAGGATTAAATGAAAATAATTAATGTATGAGAAAAATAATTATCGGTTATTAATGGTTGCTTTAGAAATGAGAGAAATAGCCATTAGTTGGATTGAATGGAAAATTAATTTATATTTTGTAGTATAAAGAATACATGTAATAATTAAAAATTCATGAGAATTAATGGAAAGCTGCTATAAACGAGTGTGGTCAGCATGTGCGTTAGATCAAATTATTATATCACTAAGGAAAAATATTGAAAATAAAAAGTCACATAAAGGGGTCGTCTACTTCTGCTGTCAAATTTTGGACTTCCTTTTGACTATGGTTGCAAGAAAAATTGCACCTGATATTTACACAAAATATTATTTTATTTAAATGATTTTCATATTTAGATTGAAGATTGAGATTAGATTAAAAATACAAAAATTTTTTTTTCTTATTAGAGGGTATACTAGGTTAGGTTAGGTTAGTCTGGTCGGCCAATCAGTCACGCATAGACCAGTTTTGGTTCTTTTCTATAGCAGATGGAATTTAGTTACTAGGTCCATGAGGAGTAGATATTCTTAAGAATATCTGCGCTTGACGCTAATGTCAACAGCCTCTGTAACCTTGGTATCGATACCTCATCCAGTGTATCCTAGCGTGGGGTCCCCAGAGGCTTACAGCGTAGTCTTACCAATGCGAAATAAATACACAAGAGATGCTTAATTTTCCCCCCTTTACCTTGCTCTAGACATTTCCAGTTAGCATTCCGATCATCTTCCTACAGTCGTGTGCCAATAAGAATTTTGTATACTTCCGATCTACCGTTTTACACATGACTTTTGCATTTTTGCACCCAGGGAGCTCGTTCCATTGGGCTTTGATTTTATTTACCCTGCTTCTATCTAGACCATCGTAAAGACAATGCATAGGTTGCTTTCCCAATGTTGATCATGTTTTCGGGTATTAGCCTTGCATCATTCTTGGCAATCTCGTCTACTATTTCATTGCCCTCGATGCCTTACTGATCTGGCACATAGGAGAATTGAACAGCTTCCTAAGACACTTCTGCCCGATATGCGATACGAGGTGCCTTGACTGCCGCTTGGCTGTCTACGTGGATGTTGACTGTATTTGGTCTCAGGTGCATTAGCGACCATGAAGACTTTGAGTTCAAAGTTTTTTCCTCACGTACAGCTATTTTGTACCAAAATGCCAGTAAATGGTGATGGTTTGACCCTTACATCCTTTGACTACAACATAAAAAATTCTACGCGTTAGGAAAATTTTACTATCAATCCTCCTGGTTATCCGTTTCGAAAATAATAACATTGTATGAGTTGTGTCGCAGCTTAAACATTGTTTCCTTTCCTAGTTAACAGTACTCGTATAATAAAATATTTTTTTAAAGCAATCCATTACATTGTATTGCACGGGAATTGAAAATAAAAATTGTCTACAATTTAATTGAATGTAAAATTGTATGCTTTTGTATTTGCTTATCTAACAATGTCAGCGTTGAAAATGCCACCAATGGTGTCATGAAACAAAAAGATGCATTTAGCGCTGAAAGCATAGTACATACCAACAAAACACATACTCACTCATAGCACCATATATGTATGTATGTGTTTGTATGCATATATGAAAAAGTAATGAAAATTTCCACTTGATACTGTATGACATACCTGAAAATAAAAGAAACATGAAATTGTTAAATAAAGACATACAGATTTGTGAGCACGCACACATGCATGAAATATTTATTACATGGAAATATGTTATCAACGATATACTGAGAAATATATTATATACCTATATTTATATTTATAGATTTTTGCGAGTATTATTTAAATCCAGAGCACAACATGGTTTATGTGCATATGTGAGTGTGTGTAACTAGCTCGATGATTTTTTTTTATTAAAATTTCCCTTTATTTTGCGCATATTGAATATGAAGCACTGCTCTGTATTGGCGCATTGGCTCAGTGTTGCATGAAAATATTTGTGTACGCAAAATTGTGGTGCGATAGGTTTTTATGGGAGGTTTTGCAATACATTTGCCATTTGTTGCATCATAAATTTTTGAATATTTTGTTGCTATGTATTTGCGTGCGTAAAAATTGTGAGCTTGTTACAAATATTTTGAGCTTTTAGAGGGGTTTATTGAGCAAAGTAGTACTACAATATAAGATGGTTTTACTGCACTGTGTTAGTGTATCTCGTAAACAAGTAAAAAACCATGAAAAAATTGAGCGCTACTCTTTTACGTTAGGTATTACTTTTATATATACTATTTGTATGAGCCCTGCAGTAGAGAGAAACTTCCTTTAAACTTTATTATGACTAGTTTGAGTCGGAATTTTAACTAGTAACATAAAAATGTTTTCTTCTATAAAAACAATTGTAGGTTTCTTTGCTAGTTCCTATGTTTTCCAAAGCCAGGTTTCAGACCGATACCATGCCAGACTATACTTAAACTAGTTTAAGACAGACAAAAGGACCTAGAATAGTTATGAACACTAAAATCAAACAAATATCCGTTTCTTATAATTTTAATATCGAATTTTTTATCTTTAAGAAAATTTCCCAAAAAAACTTTCAAGTCGATATTAACCTAAGGTTTTTCTGATTAGTACCCTTTCGGTCCTAAATTTCTATAATTAAAATACAAGTATTTTTCAAACCAAGAGTTTTTTTAAATTCCAAAAGTTCTAATTGTAAGCCATTTTTGTCGGATCGAATAATTTTCTGTCCTGACCTATAGATTTAAACTAGAATTTTTCGGCATATTTCATTTTAAGTCTCGAAGTTTTAGCTGTAATTTTTTATAATATATATATAAATTTCAGCTACAAAATGATATTATTTGGTCTGGTGAAATTTCAATATCTTTTGTTGACTAATCTTTTCGGACCGTGTTCTGATAATATTTACACACTCCGCGTTATACTAGAGTAAATCAAGGAGTGGGAAGCATTTTGTAGATTTCAGCACCGCTTTTGTTAGCATTAGACGCACTGATATCTGGAAATTTTTGGGAGATATTACAGAAAAGCTCATGAAAAGCCCCAATCATCATCATCATATAGCTTTGAGTTGTATGTAAAGTTTTACATAACAAGCAGCTATTAGACCCAATTTATTCGAAAACTGGCGTAAAACAGAACTGTCTTCAATCATCGCTGCTCTTTCTGATTGTTTTGAACGATGTACTCCGCAAAAAGCATTAATGAACCAATACAGTGTGTCTAGAAACTTTCTGGAACACCGCCAAGAACTGACTTACGCCGATGAAAATTACTTGCCTGACAGTAGAAAAATCAGACTTACGGATTACTCTAAGTAAGCTTAGCAAATGTGCTGATGAAGTTGATCTAAAAATTGAAATGGATTTAACTTAATTGGTCTTCAGCAGAATTCTGCTATTTTCGGATCAAATAACCACCACTTGAAGTTCTACTGAAGATATTGTCAATCGCATAAACGAAGCGCGTCGTGCGATTGCTCAGTTAAACCACTTCTGATCGTATAAAGCTGACTCAGTCATCACTAAACTTCGCATTTTTAACACCAGCGTGAAAACAGTACTGTATCCTAATCCCTTGATATGGAAACTGCAGTATTGTGCTAACTCGTGTTTAAGAAAAATCTTATAGATCTGGTGACCTTTCATCTCTAGTAGATTTTGATTTTGCTTGAAAAATAACGAATTTTCATAGAACTAACAATCAAACGTTGACGCTTTGGTTGGTATTTACTACTCAAAAATTGAAGGATTAGAGAGTTCTCTGCAGGGTATCCTCGATATATACACCTTTTTTTATATATATATAGAGGTTGTTTTTTTGTGCTTGTAGAATTATATCATTTCGTTGCATATTTTTCACAGTACGAAGGATAAATTTCTGTATGCACTTTTTATTCCACAACTTTTTCCTATAGATGTATTTATTTATAAAAATAATTCTGCAAGCACATATTGCCATTTGTTTGCTTATGCCGTTAGTTTTTGGTGCATGCAATGTGAAATTGATATTTTATTGCCAAAATCTGCGCACACACCAGCTTTAACCTACGACTTAATACAGCGTTGCTTTTTAGTGTACATCAATTGATTCTTCCCCACAGTTTACAGCAACATATTTTGCAAACACCACGAATATATATTTAATTGAAAATTTAAAAAAATATATATATATTTTTCTCATCCTTTTTGCATGCATAAGCTTAATTACGTCATGGCGCACAGCGTTTATCAATTTATTACATTTTAATTAAAATAAGTTCTTTACTTTTATTTGTAGTATATTCAATAACACATTTGTGGGGAAAAAATATTATGAAAAAAATTTCAATTATTTTATTATTTAAATGCATGATGCCATTAAGAAATATAATGAAAATACAAAAAATGGTGAAATATGTTACACATTTTTTCGATAATATGTTTTAAGCTTTAGCGCAGATTGCTTGAATATTAAAGCACAAATTAATAATTGATATGCATCAATTAACGGTAATAGTCCGAAAAATGGTGGAAAATAAAAAACAGGTGAGCATTTCTCAAGTCAGTGAGCTGATGCGCAGAAATACTAGGTTTTTAAAAGTTGCTTTAACAATAGCTAACGGAAATTTAAAATAACCAATCGGTTACCAATGACGCACCTACAGGGGTTTTCCCGTTACTGATTTGAAAATTTTGATTAATTTAAAAACATTTATTGAACAAATCGTTACAATTCTTTCACGGAAGGCCATCTCCGGAATAGCCTTGAGTGCTGAGGTGCATGATGCTTGGATCCCTTCTATCATCTCAAAATGCTTGCTTTTCAGCGAACTTTTCACGCAAGGAAACAAAAAACGGCGGCTGCGGAGGCGCTGGCATGCCGGCTTTGGTTAAGTAGATGTTCACAAGAAAGGCGGTGTGAGCGGGGACGTTGTCATGGTGCAACTTCCAATCGCCTGCGATGTCTTGTCGCACTCGATTGGCCCTTCGTTTGAGTCTCTTGAGGACTTCCACGTAAAACTTTGCGTTGATGGTTTGTCCAGGAGGAACAAATTGATGGTGGACAATGTCTTTGATGTAAAAAAAGACAATCAGCACCGTTTTCACTTTGGATTTGCTTATTCATCAGCGACCTCTTCCCAGCTGTCCTGACCTGGTGCCACCGAAACACACTCCTTCTTGCTAAAGCAACGTCTGGGTGAGCATGCTGGATCATATAAAACGTTTCTATCGCAAAATTTAATCACGCTAATCGCTATAACGAATGCTGCATCTTCGCTTTCACAGCTCACAGAAACGCATTGCGCGAAAATGTTCAGCCGCTCGTTCGTTAGCTAGGAACTCCCTCTACCGAAACCAGTCGGTGCGCACATGCTCCTAAGTACAGTCACGGCGGAAGAAAATCAGTCATATTACTTGTCGGACAAACACTATACCTTTGATTTCTTAAGTTAATCTGAAGCCCAAAGAAATTTTGTTTGACTTTTTTGACTTCAGATAGTTTTAAGCAGGAAAGCCTTTCTCGCCGCCAGACACCTATTTTGAAAAGGTCCGTCTGAAGATCGGATATGGGAACACTTCCTTGCGAGTTTTTTTAAATTAATAGCAGATTATTAAAAATTATGCAATACTTTAAAAGATTTTACTAAAAGAAAATTTAACAAGTAAGGAAGGGCTAAGTTCGGGTGTCACCGAACATTTTATACTCTCGCATGATAAAGTGATAATCGAGATTTCAGGCGTGGTTGTGAAGCGATTTCACCCATATTTGGTACATGTCATCACGGTGTTAAGAAAATATTATATACCATATATTTCGGCCCATAAGTGGGCGACACCACGCCCATTTTCAATTTAAAAAAAACCTGGATGCAGCTTCCTTCTGACATTTCTTCCGTAAAATTTATTGCTTCTGAAGTTTTATGTTAGTCGGTTAACGCACTTTTAGTGATTTTCAACATAACCTTTGTATGGGAGGTGGGCGTGGTTATTGTCCGACTTCTTACAGTTTTGAACTGTATATAGAAATGCCTAAAAGAAACGGCTCTATACAGTTTGGTTGACATAGCTATAGTAGTTTTCGAGATATGTACAAAAAAGTTAGTAGGGGCCGGGGCCACATCCACTTTTCCAAAAAAATTACGTCGCCCCTTCCTAGTGCGATCCTTTGTGCCAAATTTCATTTTATTATCTTTATTTACGGCTTAGTTATGACATTTTATAGGTTTGCGGTTTCCGCCATTTTGTGGGCGTGGCAGTGGGCCGATTTTGCCCATCTTCGAACTTAACCTTCTTATGGAGCCAAGAAATACGTGTACCAAGTTTCATCATGATATCTCAATTTTTACTCAAGTTACAGCTTGCATGGACGGACGGACAGACGGACGGATGGACAGACAGACATCCGGATTTCAACTCTACTCGTCACCCTGATCACTTTGGTATATATAACCCTATATCTGGCTCTTTTAGTTTTAGGACTTACAAACAACCGTTATGTGAACAAAACTATAATACTCTCTTTAGCAACTTTGTTCCGAGAGTATAAAAATTGCTTAATCAGCACTTTAAAGTAAACTATAAATTTAAATTGTTTTGGAAAAAACAGCACACTGTCGAAAGGAAAGACGTCGTCCATGAAACAAAAGCATTCTGTCAGCAGAAAGGAGGCGTCCAGGTAGAGCCACTGCCGCCCAATTATCTAAGAAGTAACTAAGCAAACTAATAATTTCTGCTCATTATTTCCGCAAGCCTTCGAATGCTTCCATTTTTCAATTAAATCAAATTTTTCTAAGCGAGTGCGGCAGCAGTTAGCGATGAGCGAGTTGGGGGCGGCGACACACGATACTTTTCGTGCAATTGTGGCATAAATTAAATTGCAAATACGACCGAACAGATAGAACAAATAAAAACAAAAATAAAGAAGTACGTAGCAACATTGTGGCAGTAAGAAATATTGTGCTTGTTGCTTTAGTAACAGGCGGTCGCCGTGGTGAACTCCAAGACACACACACTCACAGCGAGAGCCGTAGAATTATGCATACAATGTGGAAATTGTTTGAAGTCTTTCAAATGATTTTATATGAATTTTTATGATTTGCGCGCCACATTTTTGATAGACGCACGTAGCAAGGCGCACCGCAAGTCGACGGCGACGTCGCTGCCTGCGGTTGCGGTGGTGACACTGAAGGTCTAACTTATGACTTCAATTGTGGTTGCTGCTTCTTGCATTCCTTTGTTGTTGTTATGGTTGTTGTTATTGCTGCTTGTGTTGTAGACATTTGAAGATAAAATAAAGGAAAAAAGTTGCATTATTAATAAGAACCGCAGGCGTGGCCGCTTTCAATTCAAAGTTAATAATTCGCATTATTTATTTCAATGTTTGGAGCGATAATAAAGTTGTCATAGCACGCCGAGACACACGTATTTACACATATATCTGTCGACATTTATTGGCATTAATTTGAAAATGAGGGGCAGCGCGGCAAATAAAATACTAATGTGCATACATACACACATAAATATATACATATACATACATGCGTACATATTTATATGTAGTGAGTAAGCATAACCTATTAAGTTGTTGTTTATGCAGCTCACATAGAGAGTGTCAAAGCTTGAAATATTTTTGTGCGTAGCAAGTCAGTGGAATGTTGGTAGGTTTTAACGGTTATCAATTAATTTTGGGAGTTTAGCGATATTTATTGATTCAGGCATACAAAAGTGCCTGTAAGCGCCAGCTTTATTAAGCACATTTAAGGTATCTTAGATAAAAAGACAGAACTTGAAATAATAGGCAAAATATTTTTAGAAAGGTCAAACGGATTTGAAGCAAGGTTAAAAGTTTTGAAAATTAAAATAAAAAAACAAGGTATATATTTTTTAAATTATTTTAGATAATTTTATAGTGGTATAAAGTCAAATAAAATTCGTGAAAAATGCTTCGGTGAAAATTTTTAGTAAAAAATTATAATTTTTTCAGAAGAGCTATTTTATTTAACAATTGAATTGAAATAATGAACCCTTATAGAATATAATGTACTTTACTTATCGGTGATTCACTTCGAAAAGTTTTGGATTTTATTTCTGGAAAATGTGTGATGAAAATTTTTCCAAAAAAATCTCGTGTTTTGTGAAAAATTTATAGATTTATAGACAGAATGGATTAAAAAACGAAATTATTAAGAAAAATTATTATCTGACAAATATAAATAAGAAGGTGCTTTGAAAATTTCAAGTTGATCGGTCCAGCCGAGAAAATTTCTTACCAACTCAACGTTTCGAGAATAATGTGTTTCGAAAATTCATATAACTAGAACTATGTCCCCGAAACTGTTTTCAGTATGAACTTCAAATTTTCGGAGAATATTCCCCAATAAACACATGTACATAGTCAATTTGGAACACTATTATTATTTAAAAAATTTTGATATCTCTGCGTCGAAATCGAATTACTGAAAATTTAAAAATTGAATTTTTTAAATTGAAATTTAAATAAAAGAATGTAAAAAAAAATTTAATTTTTTAAATTAAAAAAATTTTTGTTTAAATAAAAATTTTAAAGTTATTTTCAAAAATACAGTTATATTAATCGATAGTCGCTACAGAAATGAGAAATCAAAGTAAAAAATATTAGCTGCAATTGAATTAAGTATAAGAAAACGCAGCAGCAACAAATAATTTCTATATTACCCAAAAAATTTCAATTCATTCTCACTTTTCACTGAAAAAATAAATTTCGACAAAAATAATTTCTATTTTACACAAAAATTTTCAATTCATCCTCACTTTTCATTGAAATAATTTATTTCCCCATTTTCCGTCGATATTTAATGTATTACATGCATTCAACTGCAAATCGTTAAAAAACGCATGCGATTTTTTGATTGTCATAAACGAAAAAAATTTTTGTCGTTAAAATACGTCAAAACGCTCATTACGACATTATATTATACAACCATCAGTTATAGTGAGCATAAGCAAAATTTTCCAAAAAAAATCGCATGCAATTTTCCAGGTCGCATGCGAGAAATCAAATTTCGTCGCTAAAATGTGACATGCCGCATTTCACCAGGCACCCAGAAAGCACAGCAAGCAGACGCGCAAAATTCTGCCCAAAAAGTGTTGCATACTTTAAGGCGCATATTGTGCTGTACAGTCGAGGCGACTTATATGATGCCAGTAAACGTTAATTATTGTACTGAAGACATTAAATTGCGTTTTAAACGCTTAATCTTTACTTTTTTCTTTGCTTTTCGTTGCGTATTTATTATTTTATGCTGTTTGTATTAAATTTCGCTCTGCTATAAATATTATTTAGGCTCCGTTGCCGGACATTTGCAACACACGCCCAATCTTTCGCTGGTTTGGGTGGATGCTCACGCCGATATCAACCTGCACAATACCTCGGAGTCTGGTAATATACACGGCATGCCCGTCTCCTTTCTGCTCAAGGAATTACGCGTCTTCTGGCAGCATGCGAAGCTCGAGCAAACGGCACCGGTTTGGTAAGTCAAAATAAACATAAATTTTGTTCAACCAAAAATACTTACTTGATGTAGCAAATTAAGACGCATTTGTTCTTTATCAACGGAGGCGATAAGAGCCGTTTAAAGGCAAAGAAAACTATTTTTGTTTTATTTTCACTGTTTTTATTCGCTTGACTATTATTTTCTGAAAATAAAAATACTATAGGTTCAAAAATATTGTATGAATAATGGCTGCTGAAAGTGGGAAAGAAGAGGAACATGTGAATGTTTAATGTAATTTTAATGCAAAAACAAATGCTTCCTAGTGCCTCTCTGCACTAAAGCTACGACTGGTGTGCGATTTTAGGTCTTTTACACACACATCCAAGTTGTTGTTGCAGAAGAATAATGTATTCTTTGAACAATATTGTAGAATAAACGGGTGTAACATGTCTCTGATCGATCAATTGTAGGCCGCTCTGTTAAGCGGAGCCGCTCGTCTCTCCGGTAATATATTTTATAACATTGAAATATTGCGTTCGGCGTGTTTTCTAATATTCTTAGCTTACAAATTACAGAAAGAAATTTATGAGACGTTTTCAATTTATTAGTAGCTTTTAAGCGATTTTTACCATATGACTAGTATTTTATAAAGACATTTACTATAAATATATCACAAATTTTTGGAATTTCATACTTTGTACGTCGCACGTTACAATCGCAGTCTTATCAGAAATGTGCACAAATATATAAATATTAACACTTAACGCTATTTGTACTTGTTTAGTTACACATATTATTCAATTGGAAGCTATTTGATTTCATATTTTTTTCTAAGTAAATGTTACTACAGCTCAAGAATACTTTGTATAGAAATTGAAAAGTTAAATGAACATAATAAATAGTATTATTAAAAAATAAAATAAAATAAAAAATTTATTATTCATGAATAATAACTTTTTATACAAAGTAATAATAAAATAAAATTGTTATGGAAGTAAAAAATAATTCAATTAAATAACAAAGTAATAATAGAATGTCATATGGTAAAAATGTTGGTTACGAAAAATAGTACAAATTAAATTAATTGTTATAATTTGCATGTAAAAATGTTTAAAATAGTGCTATGAAAAAAATTTTAACAAATAATAAAGAAAATACTTAAAAAAATTTTAATTGGTTCATTGAACTGAATATGTCTATAAGTGAGGTTTTATAAATTAAATTTGCTAAAAAATATATAATAGGTTATAAACTTAATAATAACAATTCAAAATAATATTAATAATCAACAAAATATCGATTAACAAATAAAAAAGTATGCAAAAATATAGTTGAATGTAA
>NW_017535518.1:3942970-3999097 GCF_001853355.1 Bactrocera latifrons | reverse complement strand
TTTATGTAACTTTTAGATCAACATCTTCTTAAACATATTATATTCGATTTTTTTATGAAGCCTATTATTCATACTTATTAATTGTAATATGTTATTTATGTTTTTTTTTTTATAATTAAATTTGCAAATTCGTTCAACAATTCAATTAAAACCAGAAAACCACATATCAACGCTTCGGTCTCCTTTTAATTTATGCAAAATGGCATATTTTCCCAGCGAATGGAGCTAACTAGTTAAAATCGTGGACGGCAAACATACGAGAGGTGTTCGAAAAGTAAACTGATTTTTCTTTGATATTCAAAGTTTTTATTTATTCGTCAAGATCAAGATCAATCGCCATGGATGGAACTTATTAAAGGCAATGTCTCTTCACAATCCACAAAGTACTTTTATTGAGCTCTTTTTGATAGGGCCTTTAGTTGTTATAAAGAAGACTTTATTATAGTGTGATAACCTCATAATTGGAAGCAAGCGGAAGTCACGGGGTCTTAAACCCTATGATGCAGATAGATTTGGTAATAGTTTCTGACTAAAAGCGACGAATAGCATGATCTAGATAGTCTCTTATTGCGAAACCCACAATATCAGCAGTATTGATCTTTTTCGTAGTTTTACTAAAGTTACATTTATATTGGTAACGCTAATCGAATAAATCAGAGAGCGAAATTATTCGCATTTTGTAGAAGGTAGGTAGGTAGAAGTCTAGTCCACCAGGCTCAATTAGCCATAGTTGCATCACTTTGATGTTATCTCTTTCATCGTTGCGTTTAAACCGTTTTAAACTACGTAAGGTTATGGTTTTTGCAGACAGTCATTCGACGTATGGCACCTAATGGATTCCAATTTCAGGAAAGTCAAAAACTGTTTTCTTATTCTCTTATAGTTTAGTTGCAAAAAAAACTGTTATCTTATAGGCTCTTTTTTCACGTTTAGTCTCTAAATGATCGATGCTCGTTATATTAGCCGTAAATTTGTATATATAGTACATATATAGTATAAAGTAGAAAGCTTCCTGACTAAATTTTTGACCGAACTTTGCAAAATATTTTCAAAAACTTCCGTTATGTTGTGTCTTCTAAAAATAGAATCAAAAACCGTTAACATAAGTTTTCTGATCAAATTTAATCTAGACAGGTACATTTAAACCGATAAAGTTTTAAATATGTAATAAATAAAAATGCATAGGGCAATTTTTACCATAAAAAAATAGAGTTTGCTAGATATTTTGTGTTTCCTTTAGAATCACAGATACGAGATCTTTGAAAATGATGAAGAAATGTCGGAGAGTTCAATTTATCACGAATACAAGTATTTGGGTGGAACAAAACATTCAGTTGGGGTTATGAAGTCATCGAAAACTTGCCAGCGTCGAGTAGAGGGCATAAAACAGAGAATTCGTTGAAGGCATTGAAACCTCCCCATTCGAGGCTTATAGAAACTTGAAAAATGAATTTATCGTTGGTATGATTGTATTGGATGAAGTGTCTGTGTTGAAGAAAATAAAAAAATTAAGTCAAATTTTGATGATCAACTAACTTTGACGATTATTCAAATTTACCATGTTCTCAGCTATATTCTGGAACAACTGCGCTGGTTTTGCCAACTCGGCCGCGTTTTGTGCGCAAACCTCGTACAGATTTCCATGTAATTGAGATTTTTTAAAAGTGAAATCATCTTTGCTGATTTACAAGCATTTACAAAAACAAAAATCGCATTTAATTACTTTCAATTATGTTTAATTGCTGTGCTGTGTTAATTAAGTCAATATTTTTTCGCGACACTAGTTGTCATGACGAACATTTGAAGCGCAACGCAGATTAAATAAAAAAATGCGAAAAATAGTAGATCAGACATAGGCGAACTTAATTAAGCGCACAATGATATGGGCAAAAAACGCGCAGAAACAAAGTGCGAATTAATGAATTTTATTGTCATAAAGCAAACAGGAAACAAAACCAAAAAACGATAAGGCACACACATACACACGCGCATGTGCATTATAGGGCGCTCTATTCATTACGCTATTAATTTTTAATTCAAAATCACATTTGTACACGCAAAGCTTTAATAAATATGCAAATTAATGCAAAGTCAAATAGCTCGCATTCATTTATGCATTATTCATTGATATTATCTATGAATGAATTCATTTATTGTCACGCCAAGTAGATAAATTGCATAACCATTTGTAACAGAGGCAATTTGAAAATGCAATTTTTCCGCGCAGCAACGAAATAATTTCCCCAAACCATGACTTTTCTAGAAGACTGATATAAAAGCAAAGCAAAATCACGAAAAATAACTGTATGTATGCCAATGAAAAGCGACAAAAAACGACGGCGCAACACCGGCGGCGGATGACACTTGATAAATATATGTCAATTTGACAAGTAGCGCAAACAACACAAACCGCCTGACGTCTGACATCAGCAGTAAAAATAAATGCGAAGACAACGGTAACGAAATTGTGCGCCGACTGTGTGGCAAACGCGTATAAAAACATCCGCCCACAAGAGTCGAGTGATTGCGCGAGCATGCAAATACCACCGGGCGCGTTAAAGGCGAGAAAAAAGCGGCTTTAATGCATAGTAGCCAAAAGAAGATTGCAGCGAGTGATAGCGGAAAAAGCGCGACTCAAAAAAGATAAGAAAAAATTACAAAAAAAGCAATAACAGCAAACGGAAACGTTCAGCGAAATTAAAACATTTCAACAAAAGCGCTTTTTTGCAAACAAAAAAAAAATTAAAAAAAAATGCAAAAACGCGCGCGCTTGTCGCTGACGAAGCTACTCGTTGGCGTAAAACATGCAACAGAGCCTTTTGTCAAACGTCAACCGTGTGCAGCACTTGACATTGACAATTGTGTATTGTATTATATATGTATACAAATATATTTTTTGTTGTTCGCCAACAAGTAACGCACAGAAATGCAACATTTAACATTTTTTGCTGTCAACCTGCAACATGCACCGTTATCTGCTGTGTTGCTGTTACAAAAAGTGCAGGGATCCTGCTACGCTTGTCACTGCGCGCAAATGTCAAAGTTTCTTTTACTTTTCATTTCATTCGCATTTTATTGCTTTTTCAACTTTATTTTCTTTTCGTTGTCACTTCGCGACTTTTTCCACGCAAATTTCGCCAATATGATGTGATAACAATCGCATCCATTTTGGGTGTAAGGACATTTGGCGTAGCGACTATGCAGGTAATTTTCAGTCAGTGTATATATGTATATATGTATATAATATATACTATACATATGTTTTGTTCCGATTTGCATTAAAATTGCTGAGAAGAAAAAAAGAAGTCAATCAATTACTTTCGATTGCAATTCGACATTTCGTTATTATTTATTAGAAAATGTAAAATGTATTTCTTTCATAGTAAGCACTTTCGGCTGGATAATTTTTTATCTTTTTTATCTGAACCGAGTTCAATCAACATTGGCGTCTTGCGTTCTAGCACCGAAACAATGGACCTCGCGTGAGCTTGGTAGGTGCTGTTCGACGACCAGTTACTGTGCGACTGATAGATCTTTCAGGCCTAGAGGAGAACGCATGAGATCTACTGAACTACTTGTCCTAAGCAAATTTCCAGTTGCCGCAATTATAGGAGCTCTTAATGAATACTGTTCAATAGACATTCATGCGGTTAGGTTTAGTATCTTGTAGGACGCTAGTTGTCAAAGTTGTATGAAGGAGGGCGGGGTGAAACATCTATCTCAAGAGGATGGAGGATTAGTTGCAACCTCTCAGCAATCATAGCTACGGCGAACCAGAAGATATAACCGAAACTTATATTCCGTCGCAACAAATATCTGAGAGGTTCAAAGCGTTTTGTCTGTATGTAAGGATCAAGAGGAACACATTGGTGTTCTAAGCTGTCCAAGTGAGATTCTTCTTAAAATCGATTTTTTAAGTTAATCTATCTGCACTTTTTATTATTATGATATTATTATACATATGTTAAAGGCATAAATACAGAAAACTTTTCCAAAAATATCGCATAAAAAATGTAATATTTTTGGTAGACACTATGGCTTTATATGGTCTTTTTCGTCTTCTGAATAGTCAGAAGTCACACGAAGCGAAATCAGGTGAATACGGTGTTTGGGGAAAATGTAAGTTTTTGGAAAAAATAGCGAAAACCCCTTTTAATATGGCATATTGCATTATGGTGATGAAGGCACACTTATATACACTTACATTCCAACACCAACAGCGAGATCTCTAACGTTTTTAAAAAATTTTCAAGCACCAAATCAATTGATTTTTTGGCCGTGACACTCGACGGTCGAAGTTGATGGTCATTAAGAGTGCGGTCAGTGGTTCAGTGGTCATACAAAGTGACCGGCCAAACTCAGTATAAAAATCCCCATAATTTTTTTTTATTTAATAAGTATAAATAATAATGTAGCTAATAAGAGATAAAGGGTCTGAAAAGAGGTGAGATGGATGTTAATGCCGAAATTTTAGGAGAAGAGGAAAAGAAAAAAACTTGATATAGCAGGTCACAACAGAGATATTTGTCCATATCCTACATACTTCTTTTTTATACAAAAATATTTTTTGGCTTGACTATATTTACTTATATCTAATTAGGACTGGGTTTATGTTCTTAGAATAGAAAGTGCAGTGGCAACAAAAATAACTTTCTAAACTTTACAATATTCGGAATTAGAAAAGCAAAAGCCGGAAATTGCAAATTTGGTATACAAGCTTATTTTCATATCCAAAACATATTATAGTGACATTTAAATTGTAAATAAGTAATTTCACTTACTCAATGTCAATTGCTTAGAAGGTCGACGCTGCTTGTATTCTTGCTTTATGCTTGTTCTATGGTTGAAGAAAATAAATTCTACATGTTTATTATGGCCATTCGCCTAGATATCGGAATGGGAGAACCTACTTAAGACACACCAAATAAAATGCACTGAGAAAGCAATTACCCAAACAATGCACAAAGAAGAGCGCCAGTTCAACTGAAAAAATACTAAGCAGTGACATACAAACATACATATACACCATGTATACGAATGAGTATATGCAACACATGGAAATCCAAGTTATCAATACACTTTACCACTAACTCAAGAACAATTTGTTGAGTACGAAACATTTGAAAAACGAATATCAAGTGTTGTCACCGACTGGTCACCACGGAGCATAGAAAAATTGTATTGACATTAAAAAAGCAGAAGATAACAACAACAAATTGCACACCTGTACACAAAAGTGGTTAGAATGAGCATAAATAAACAAACGAAACAGTGTGCAAAGACATAATGAAAACGTTTCTACTGCCAGAACGGAGAACGCTCATAAAATATTTGTTTGCGGACAGCTGTTCTGGTTGACCAAATGGCACTAAACGAGACAAACAATTGGCAGTTGACAATTGTCAATTGAACATTACTCATTTTGGTGAGAAATGAAATGCAAATAAATTTCGAAATGTTGCCACAGAAGGAAGTTGGTTAGAAAGCGGGCGGGCGAGCGGGTCACTTGAAAGCACCGACTACCTGAGCTATCGACGTACTGCTCCTCGTATGTTGGCATAAATTTTTACACCAAAATGTGTATGTGTGTATGCGGCGGTATTGAGACACCTGCCAACTGTTGTCATACTAACCGTGATTGCTGTGTTTGGCCAACTGGCGGTCTCTTATTGACACAAGCGCTGCGCTGTTTGCTTAGATTTTTATCGCGCTTTTCTTTGAATGGCAGTTTTTAATAAGCGCTTTGCTGGCGGTGGAAGAAAATTGCTATTTGCGGTTAAATTAAATGGAAATTTGAGCTACGTTGACATTTGTCATGTGCAAAAAGTTTTTAATGACAGCTGAATCGATATTTGTCGGAGTTGAAGGTAGATGAGGGTACATATATATATGTATGAAATAAGCGGGTCTGGATGGGGTAAAGAGTGAATTATGAAGCTGAATAAATATAAATAAAGATTGATTTTTTAAGCTTTAAGATATAAATATTGGTCTAATGGTTTCATAGAAAAATAAGCATCTATCAGGTATAGACTTAAAAGACTATCGAGGTTTTATGGAATATCTTTTAGCCTTTGTCTCTTTAAAAAAAGAGGCGATAAAAAAAAAAACATTTGCGAATATGAAAATCCAGAAATGTTGGAATGGATGGCTGTAGTAACCTCTATCTCGCGTTATATAAGTGCGATCGGATAATACTGTATGATATTAGGGAAGTAAGATTTCATACTAAAACTACTTCTTAGCCAATTTTGTGATTCCTTGACTTAGTATAATTTGATTAGGATTCAAATACTGCCTATTCGACATTTTGTCTATAATAAAGGCGAAAACATAAACTATTCGATTGAAAATGTGTTGAATAGTGTTAAGGGTCCCCTATTAACCAGGCGAATTTTGAATTTCGTCAATTCCGGTCCCCTCGTTTTTTTGATTTCAAAAATCCATGGAAGTCTAATTGAATATAAATAAAAAAGAAGATTTATAAAATAATATTAATTAGCGAGTCCAATAGTCCACGTGCATTAACGTAAATTCATGGTCTACACTTCCATCTCTGAATAGAAAAAAAAATATCGATCCACCTTTGAAACTATGCTTACTGGTGGTGATAAATCGGTCATTCTCTAAAATGTCAACAAAAACGATCATGGTCGAATAGCGGTTAGCCGGCGCAAACAATGGCCAAGCCAGGACTAGCGGCCAAGAAGATTTTGCTATGCGTTTGGTGAGATTGGTGGAGGATCAACTCGTATGAGCTGCTCGCCTATGTCCAAACTCTTACTTCGGTCAGTTGGACTGTCTATCGCTCAGAAGCGGCCAGCTTTATTTAATAAAAGATGAGATGTGTTCCGTATGAACAATCCCAAGCCACACAAATTGATAGTAAGTCACCAGAGGCTCCATAAGGTCGGTTGGGGGATTCGTACAGATCAGCCTTATAGTCTTAGCAACAACTAGAGCAATTCCTGCCAATGGCGAATGAATGGGGCTCATCTTTGAAGCTTAATCAAGTAATATTAAAAAAAAAAACCTTGAAAATGTTGACTTCCCGGGTTTGCTATCAATAGGAGCCATGGTTTTTATGAGAATGGCATTGTGAAATCTTATTTAAGTTATCTTGTTATATATTTGCCTTTAATAAATTTAAAATTTCATTTGTAGCAAAACAAAAAATGTTTTTCTGTTGGCTTTGAAGCATCCACTAGACACCTCACGAGAAAAATTATTATAATTTTGTCCTCCACAAGTCATTCTGACGAGCACGTTGGACAAAAAAAAAAAAAAAAAAAAAAAAAAAAAAAAAAAAATAATAATAATAAAAAAAAATTGTCTGCGCACTATATCCTCCTTTTTGCTATATCTTGGGGCTTAAGAGCGCAATTTGGAAATTTTCTGGTATTCCCATTCCAACTGCAAAATCTGCCACCCTTTCATACAAAACCTCAAACATGATTTATTCTCCATCAATTCACTTCCCTATTGCTCTGCACAGCTTAACAACCGCTTATTAAGTTCTTCCGTGTACACCCGAAAATCAATAATACTGATACGATTAACTGTATTTAGGTCCACCAAGGTTTTATCGTCCACTATATTTATCATAAACACCTAAGAAATTGTGGATTTCAGCGAAAAAAGAAGTAAACAATAAATAATTCACACAAATTATGCGATTGGCTACCAGCAGCGGCACCAGCAGCGTATATCACCATAAAAGTGGACGGAGGAGCTAATTTGTTGCGCCCATTTCCGTAGTTGGTGCAAATATGGTTGAAAGCGCGTTGTGCGGTCCGTTCACACCACGGTGTTTAACTTTTAAGTTGTTGATATTGTTATTGTTGCTGGCGCTGGACCATAGCGGACCACATGCGTGCCCTACTCCTTTGTTTATGCGACACCTACTCGCCTTCTTTTTTTTTTGCATTGAAAGTTTTGCGGTTGATTGCGAGGTTAAACTGTTGGACAAGCAACAGCACGACGCGGCAATTAACGGCAACACCAGCGCGAGCAAAAACAAAGAAGTGGATGAGCAGAACAGACAAACCGATTGTCAATATAGTTGTTAGTGTGTATGACTGTGTGCACAAGAAAGCTGAATTCAATAAACCGTTAATTTAGTAACTTTCTGGTTTCTGTTTGTGGTCAACAAATTTGCGCAATAAAAAAAGATGTAATAACAGTAAAAAAGTAAAGTTAACCGATTGTTGTGGCAGCTACATATGCGTTGTAGTTGCAACCGCAAGCCAAAAAAATGTTTTGAGCAGTCAGTAATTGCACAGCTTTTCATATTTCTTCGTTTTCTTTCCAAACCCCAGCTACAGCAATAAAAACAAACGACCTTGTTATCATTACTAAAAACCTATGTATGTATGTCATATATGCATACACGTACACACGTATGTATTTATGTGTGTGTGAGTTTCTGTTGTACAAATGCATTTGTCCACGGCTAGCTTATTCGTATTACCTCTTTGCCGTCAGCCGCAAACCGTTAACCATATTTGAAAAAAATAATATTGAAAAAATGTAGAAACAATAACAAATGTCTGCTGTCAAAGAATTAACCAAAATTGGATTTTCTTACCAAAAGCTGATAAATTACGTATAAACTGTTATTGTTGTTGCTTGGTTTTTAACTTCAAACAACAACAATAATAATAAGCGCCATAAAGCATAAACATAAAGCGTACAGCCGCCGGTTGGCTTCTATGACTCATGCGACTATTTTACACTTTTAGGTGAAGAAACGGGTTTTCTGCTTGCAATTGCGCTCTGGATTGGTTTGTATTGCAACTACTGTTTTTTTATTCCAATTATTGCTATTTTTTTAATAAAAAGAGAGCCAACAGAGGTCAGTTCAACAAGCGTTTGTTGTGTATAAACAAAATTTTAATTAACTGTGATTTGCTTAGTTTGGAAGCACTTTGGGTTTCTTAAAAACCTTCCCGATATCAAAATTGGGAAAGGCCGGGGAAACAATGGGTATTCGACGATGCGAAAGCCAACTTTTCATATATTAGGTCTACAACTATATTCATTTCACTTGATTATTACATTGTTCCAATATTCCGGTCATGCTTTGGAAAGCCTGTTATGCGACGAACAATAAGTAGTTTTTCACTCAACTATATCGGTGTGTTCCTACTTACTTTAATATTAGGGATAGCTTAGTAGAGAGTCACCGTATTTTGATAGAAATATATGGTGAGAGTGAGTTTTCTGAGTGAAAATGCCACAAGTGGACATAAAAGTGGTGATTTTGGCTTGGAAGGCGAAGAATACCCTGGGCGGTCAAAAAACTTTGAATATTAGAAACTGCAAGCATCACTCGATTAAAATTGTTGCCTAACACAGGAAGAGCTCGGCCTCGAGGAATCTTCGAAAGTCATTCACGCAGCCATTTCAAAACGTTTAAAAGCAGTTGGATGTATCAAAAGCAAGGAAACGGGTGTCGTATGAATTGAAGAGCAAATACTTTGTAAAACTATTTTTCAAGTCAAAAAGCCTGCATGAATGCTACAAAAGTAGTAGTTTTTCACCAGATTATGATTAGTGTGAAACATTAATTCACTAGGGCAACCCTAAATGAGAAAAATCAAATGTGACACCTGTCCAGTCGGCTAAACTAACCGCAAAGCTAGATATTAATAACATCAGAGTAATTCTCTATATTTGGTGGGATCAGAAGGACGTGCTCTAATACAAGCTGCTAAAACTGGTTAAGATCATAAATGGAGAACCTTATCTAAAACAGCTAATCAAAGTGAAGCGACGATTGCCGAAAATGCCCGGAATTCAAGAACAGATACTAGGTAATAATTTGCACTGAAAGCACAGATCGGCCTCATATTGCAAACTATTTGGACAACAACGCCAGGAAAGTTTTGCCTTCCTTACTTTGCCTTGTATCTTCAGATTACCATTTGATCCACTAGATGCGGAATACACATTCATTCTTGGTGCACACTCTTTTGGGATAAAATTCACAAATTGCTAGAAAGATAGGAAAATATTAGAGTTTCAGAAAGGCAATACTTTGACCAATAAATATTTTCTTTTCTTAAAAAATCATATTTTGAAAATGATGAATAAATATAGTCGCTTTTTCGGAGAAACGAATTAAGTAAGTGATCCTGTGTTCCAATGACAGTATTTTTCACATTAAAAGCTCGGCTTAGTATAAGTCGCAGGATAGAAGCGAATATTTAAATGAACTTCAATCCATTGGATATATATTTTGACATGTTTTAGAATATTGACTTTATTTCTTCCTTAAAATCGAATTAATTTCGGAAAGCTTTTGAAGAATTGGTCTCTAACTGGATATTTAAATTGCCCTCAAATGACTTGAGAGATATCTTGCGAAGTGTCAGCAGATTGAATTCATGTTTTTGCTAACATCTTATGAATTTTAGAAAACTTTTTGAAGAATTGAACTTGAACCGCAGAGATATGATTGACTTGAGTAGGAGTCTTCAAACACATTGAARCCACAGAATAATTAACAACCAAGCTACTCAGAGTAAAGCCTTTAACAGTTCAAAATAGTCCTGCTTGTCAACTGGTTACATAGGACAACGAGCAATTGCAGCTGCAAGCAACGATTCGTGTACGAAATCGACGACGAAAAAAATTGAATGTTGCCACAAGCATCAAAACACAAGGCACAACGCAAACATACGCGGCATATGCATTAACAAGCGCAAGCATGGCAGCGGAAGCAGTGGCAGTGACAATGCTGCTAAACAACAACAATACTAACAACAGCAGCCAATGTTGTTCGCAACATTTGGCAACGAGCGCCTACTAAAACATGCAAAATTCAATTAACAATTGTCAGCGCCAACAGTTGTAGTGCGCACGCCCACCCCCACAGGCAACCACACACACACACACACACATGCGCGCATACGCGATCATCAACGCACCCACACAGCGGCGCAACTGCTTCAAATGTCATAAACCCACTTGCGAAGGCTCCGTATGGCAGCAACAGCAACACAACAGCAGATTGGCCTATTATGACCGTTGGCAAACAGCTTCGCCGCGGTGGCAACACAAAATCGACAGACAGTTGCATAATGCTGCTTCTACTGCTATGTGTGTGCGTGTAAATATGAAGTGGCATAAACAAAATTATCGCCACCGACTCCATTTGCTGCTCCCGAAACTATTTGCTGTGCGCTGCGTGAGTGGTCAACGGGCGACAACTTCAACGACTTGCCGCTTCGTTGCTGCGTAACAGCTAATGTACAGTTAATTTTCGGTCATCGGCCATAATGATACAGGCAACAACAATGCGTGCAATCAACACTTCATCACCCATACATTTACACTTGTGTGTGTGTTTGTGTGTGTGTGTGTGCGATGGTGGCTCACTAATCATTGGCATTTGTTAGTCACAATTCGCCTGTCACTGTGCGCACCGCATAAGGTGGGTATGTGCGTGTGTGTGTGTGTGTGTGTGTGTACGGTTCGAAGGCCGTGCGAACAATTTATTTGCCAAATCCAAATAATGTGATGTATCTATTTGCTCTGCACAAAGTAAATACACATTTGCATATAGAAATAATTAACAGCATTGATGGACAGTTTGGTGAGTTTATTAGTTTGAATTTATTAGATCGATAACTGTATATTGAATTCTAAATTAATATTTAAAATTTATTTATTTATAATTTAATGATGAAATGAAGTTTTGACGGATTCACAGGGTGGGTAACCACAGGCCTCCAGAGCTGCCATTTTTAACCGCTTTTTGTTAATAAAGGTCTGTTATATTGGTTTATATGCTTTAACCTAGTTCATAGTGTCAAAGTATTGACCTTTTTACTAAACTGTGACCCATTTGTTGAAACGCTGCTGCTCAAAATTATTATTATATATTGGGTAGTCGAAAAAGTCTTTTCTTATAAACATGAACCTATTTTTTTATATTTATAATGAACTTTAATGGAACGAATATGTACTATTCTGGTCGACCACTTTTTGCCATTTTTCCGTTAGAGACGTTATTCCATCAGTGAAAACTTTTCTGGTTTCTCGGCGAAAAACTGCGACAAGTAATTTCACAGGCTTCCCGTGAAGCCAACTTTTCTCCATTAAGAGAATTCTATATTGACCGAAACAAATGGTAGTCCGATAATGGAAGGTAAGGGCTATATGGTGGATGCATCAAAACTTCCCAGCCAAGCTCTCCCAGTTTTTGTCGAGTCATTAAAGATGTTTGTGGTCTAGCCTTGTCCTGATGGCAAATCAAGCCCTTTCTGTTGATCAGTTCTGGCCGTTTTTTTTTTTTCGATTGCTTTCTTTTCATCAGTTCCTGACAGTAAAATGTGGAATCAAGCAAATGTGAATACGACCACGCTGAAGCAGCTTATAGTGTATGCTTCCTTTTCAATCCCAACAAACACTCAGAATAACCTTTCGTGGCGTCAATCCTGACTTTGCGAGCATTTGTTGAGCTTCACCACGCTTTTACCGTGATCTTTTTCGCACAATATTGTCGTATTTGATTCACTTCTTGTCTCCTGTTTAATGTTTCGATTTCATTTCCTTATAGCAAAGAATCGCATATGTTAATTCGGTCCTTTAAATTTTTGACAGGCAATTAATGTGGTACCCAAACATTGTAGCCAGCTTTTTCAAAATGGTTGAAAACCGTTTGATGATGAATGTTAAGTTCCTTGGCCATGTCATGGCTGCTTATATGATGGTCCTGGTCAATCCTTTACATAGTTTTATCGACTTGTTCAACGATAGGTCGACAAGAGCGAGGTATATCTTTAACATAGAAATTACCAGAAATGAAACTTAAAATCTCACCTTTCCAAAACTATGTGATATGACACAATGTGATTGTTAGCACTGGATATATACGCCTGCGACAACATCTATTGACAAAATACGAAAAGACTTTTTCAACTGCTCGAAGGAATACGATTTTTGATAGTAATTTATTAAGAAAAAAATTATTTTCTGAAAATAATCAAACATTATCTGTTAATATCTTTCAAAGGGCTAGCTGCACGCAAATGTAGCACGAGACCATTTTGTATATATGTATATGACTCAGTTTCTTCTAGAATTTAAGAAATAAGATATTTTTTCAAGAAGTTGGAAGCGAGGTATAAAATTTTCTATCTGCTAATATAAAATAGAATACTGTAAGGTCGAAGACCCGTTATAATTAAGAGCTCATACTTGGAGAGAATTTCGTAGAGATTCTAAGAACTTATTTGTAGGGTTCCAAACGAAAATAATAATATTCTGTTTTTTTTTTTTTTTTTTTTTGACACATCCTAATGTACATTACAATTTATATATATCAGTAACATCGGTTTTATAATATTAATGTATTTTTTGTATCTAATATATATTTTATTTTTTTTTTAATTTTCTATAATTTATTAAAAACGTAAATTAAATTTGTTTCTTTTGAATCACAATATTAACTATTTTTAATTCTTTATCTTTTTTTTTTTAACTAAACGTGATTTTCTCATACACTCTAAGCTTTTCTAAATTAATTGCAAATTTTCATATTTTCTACTTCCCATTTCAAAATTCATAAAGCCGAAATATTGCGTTTAAAATTAGTGAAATGTTTCCAAGTGGCAAATGCAAACATAGTGGATGCAAAACAGCGTAAATTTGACCACCCTCAGGTAGTGTACAAACATGAGTACCAAATATTGGTGACCACAATGAGAGAGCAGAAGAGCGTGGTAAATATTTTGCACGTGCAAATAGCTTCAAATATGGAATTAATTGGAGCTAAATTCTACTGTTTGCCTTCTGAGGTTGGAATTTAATTAAAAAGTTCGTTTTTTTACAAAAAAAAATATTAAATTTTGAGCAAAGCGTTATTATTGATGGACTTTAGCATTATATACATATACATATACATTTGTTCTAATGTAAATGTTGTTAATTTTTATTTGAGCTAGCAGTTTGGCTGAAGTGTACAAAATACTCTAAGTATTATTTTTTTGCTTGGTAATTTCTCATTTAGTTATTGATTGGTGTTACGGAAAGGCACCAACTTAGTAATTATTTTTCTCAGAAACTGTAATGAAATTTCCAGAGTTACTGGTTTCTTGCAAACTAAATACTTCAAAATGGTGTTTAGTACTACTATTTCTATTCATATTCATTTCCGTTTAGTTCCTCAACATTTCTTCGTTTTTACTTTTCTACACCCATTTGCAATTAATTATAATCATAATTATATTCTTATGGAAATTTGGTTTTGGAGTTCGGTTTGCACAACTTGGGGCGCGTGTGGCTAACGGTCGCCAGAAATATATGTAGATATGTATGGACGAGTGTTTGTGCATATTATTTGATTTTATCTGATTACTATGCTTAAAAACATTTAAATGATCACTGAAAGTAAATTACACGGTAGTTTTACTGTTATATAATTGTCTCTATTTCTAAAGAGCGTCGTAAACTGTGATGCTTTGAAATGTTTGAAAATTTATTCTTTTCATTCATATTTCGATAAGCTATACCTTTAAAAACAATCTAGATTTGAAGTAGTATTTCTGTGCTAATATAAGTGTATTAATATATTTTTAAGTTTTATACCGAGAGTTCTTTGAAATTTTGTTAAGATGCCCACTCTCTTATTCAAAAGCAATATATTGCTTAGTCAGAAAAGTCTTTTCGTATTTTGTAAGTAGATGGAAAGGTGAGATTTTAAGCTTCATTTAATCAAGAAAAAAAAAATGAATAAATAAATTCGGGGACGTTGAAAAAAGTTACAGGTGTTCAAAAATCAATGAAAGTAATGAAGAAATTCGCTATACATATGTGACCTGGTCTACGAAAAGGGAGCTAACGTGCGAAAACTAGTTTTCTGAGAAACAGCTGTTAAAAATTTCATCTTCCATCCGAATCAACTAAAAAGTGAAAATTGATTTTTTGGATTTTTGACACCTAAGCCCCCTTTCCGTAGACCATGTCACATATGTATAGCGAATTTCTTCAATAATTGAGCATTGCTGCAATAATCGCTTATATATAAACTACAAGAACACACCCAGCTAGAATAGTAAACATTTTTCACAGATAAACACAGCTGCTCGACTTTCAGCTATTGAATTCAGTGGAAGTTCCAAGTATAAATATTAATATGTATATATTATGTATGTATATTAATTACATCTTTATCTTATTTCATATTACACTTTATAGCTATATACTTAATTCCAAGATAAAGTTCATAAAATCAAAGTGTAGCGAAACTCTAATTGCAAATTTGCCATTAGTTTGTAATTTGCTGCTTTAATATTATAGTAATATTGTACTATCTGGGTATGTTTGTGAATGCTTTAGTTCAATAATAATTATAAAATTATTAACGCTCGATTTTGCAGTCACGAGCAAAATGCTCTAACTGCTTTGCCATCATTAGTTGCTAAGTGGTTAGGCGATTAATAGTCGCCGTAGATATAATTGCGAGCATGATTTTATTCGTATTTTTATATGAAACGGATAATTGCTAAGTAAAATATTAACAATTAATACTAGTTTAATACCAATATTAATACAACTATTGGTAGGAGAAGTTAATAAAAAGGAAATTCTTTCATAAAGTACTAATTGACTTGGCTCCCAAGTCGAATCAATAAAAAACCTGATACAACCTTTTATATGTGGGTGGAAGGTGTGGTCTCCATATGTAATATTTTGGGTTCAATTGCTGTTATAAATTAAGTAAGTAAATAACTGAATTTACATCGTACAAAGTCTGTCTGAAGCGTTTTACTATATATACATATATGAAAAAAAATTCTAACAATGGAAACACCGCTAATTGAAGATGATTAAGGTGTATTATGGGAGTCTACCATATTGCGAACACAAGTGTTTGAATAAAGAAAGAATTCACTGAAGGTCGTGAAGTTCATTGGAAACTTGTCTCCAACTCTGTTAGTGACAATAACATCGATTATCGAAAGTTAAGGGGTTCTATGGGTTTACAGGTTAAAAAAAATCGTTTAGTATTATCTTAATCTTTTATCTCTGGAATATTGTAGTAAATTTTCAAGTTAATTTTTTTTTTGTAAAAATGTCTGCTATAAATCCAATATTCAGTTTTTTTTCCTTCGTCTTAGTTATTAGTTAAGGTTTTAATTAAAACACGTGTTTTTACACTTTAGATGATCCTGTAGAGAGTTATCCTGCCATCGGGCTCATTTTTTTCCCAGGGTCACTGTAAATGGCGCTGCAATGGCCAAGTTTAATCGCGGACAAGCAACGTGATACGTAATTTTTATAGCGTTAAGTGTAACTAAAACTTCAATTAGTTAGCCCTCATGCATGCAAATTTCTCATTTTTCACAGCTCATCGTTGATCCATTTCAAAGTAGTTCGCACTTATTTGATGCGCGATTAAAAATATTTACACACCAATGTTCTTAAAATCAGTTTTAGTTCATACTTGCGCCTTTGCTTTGTGCAGCACTGCAATTATAATTGCCACTTCTAATTCTTCACGCTCACACTTATGGATTTTGCTTTATTTGGTGGCGTTTAATGGCTTCCTGTGGTCATTTTTATGTCGCCACTTCGGCAAAAACACACATTCGCACACATGCATTTATACACATGTATATACACTTACATACCTCTGTATGTAGATATGTGACAGCATATTTGCGCGCGTATTTGCCCCAATTTCCCGGTTACTTTGAGTTTTTATGCTGATAACTTCTTTTGTTCGATTTTTTGGTTTTGTGTGTGCAGAAAGAGGAATTGCAATTTTCCTCAGTCATAAAAGCGTTGAAAGCATGCATATTTTTTGCCTATTAAATTGAGGTTTAGATAGCAGCGCACGCCGCATGAAAACACTGTATGTGCATATACGTGTGCGTGTATGTATGTATGGATATATGTGTGCGTAATTGTGATGTTAGTTGGTTATTTGCGGTTTCGATGATTTGTGTCTAAATAAAGCATGTGTATGTGTGTGAATTAATGACTAGACATGCTTGCTTGCCACAAAGTGTTGCAATTAGCCCCTTTTTATCTACTTCTTTTTTTGGTGTTATTGTTGTTGGCATGGGATATGTCAATTACGAACAGCAATTGACCCAAATGTTTGCTGAAATCTGCGTTTGTTGGACCTACTCCATAAAAATCGCGCCTTAGACATAAAAACTTTGGAGCACCCTACATCTACTCACATACATACAAGCTTAGTAATTTTAGTCACTAAAAACTTTCGACGGCATTCCTAAAATTGTTGCTTTCACATGGTTCCCGCATTCTTAACTGCTTCTTCTGTCTTTCTTCACTTACCGCTAACTAATAAATGTTTTATAAGCTGATTAAATACTAAAATCATAAACAATGTTGCAACCCAGTTGCGCTTCACGGCAGTAGCGTAGCATCCATAAGAACAGGCGGACCCCACATGCTGATCCATTAGATGAGTCATTACCGACCATTAAATTGAGCCTTCAAGCAAGAGCGCTTAGAATGCGTCTGTGTTGCACTTGAATGTAGTATGCTGCATGAACGCGTTACGCATTAGCGCCTGCTTAGATTGGTTGCATGAGAAAAGTCGGAGGATGAGTCATAATTGTGGAATGTGAAGGTGTTGCAGGCATTTGGTTTTTGATTAGACTGCGAAACTTTGTAAGAAAATAAAATAAAGTGTGAAAAGAAGTAATCAATTTTCGTAATATCAAATGTTGAGCTTTTAGAGCTCTATTAAAGCCTCTCTTGAACATTAAAGTACTTAGGGACTTATCAGAAGCCAAAGAAACTTTCGGGGTGCCAATTTGGACAGCCTACTTGTTTTTTTTTACTCCGAAAATAATGGTTTTTTTAAATCAAGAGAAGAACTCTCACATGAAGAGGTAAAACTTTTTCATTCAGTACTTGAAAATTTTTTTTTGAGACCTTTAAACTTCATCAAAGCCTCAAGAACATTCATGGAAATGAAATAACTGAGGATACTGGCAAAATCACCATTCGTCTGGCTACCGAACCAGCACAGCACGTCGTTAATATAAATCGATATAAAATTATATGTCCGACAGACGGTTCAACGTTAGATGAAATGCCTATAGTAGAACATGCAGTATGGCCGGGATAACGTGCAAGGGCGCCGTAGGAAAATACACAATTTTTTTTACTTATACGGTCTTGAAAAGACTGTAGGATGTTTGTTGGCCTAGTCACAAGTCACCACTTATTGGTATTACTCGCGAGAAGGACGCTGTAACACTTATTCTACCTCAGTCCGGCCTTATCTCGAACGCGCTTTAGATATCTAGTAACTTCGCAGTTCAAAAGTCTAGATGAGGCATCAAAATTAGAAATCAAGTGGATCTTGAACAGAAAGCGTTGATGTCTTGTCTGATGAATACTTCCAAATCGAATTAAACTGAATCTCCATCTGGCATTATATAGAAACAGTTGGTCTTTGTATGACGCGACAGCCAGACAGAGTAACCAAACTTAACTTAACCTTAATTTCATCCAAACTCATGTTATTGTTATTTTTCTGATATATAACGACACATTAAAAGGTTTCTTACTTGAGCATTATAAAATATTAGCAAAAATCTATAACTGCTTGATGTATTTATGAAATCATTGGTAACTCAGAAATGTTCAGAACTTGAGGTGTAAGAAGTCGGTTTATGAGTGGATGATCGTTCATTGTGCGAATTTTCGTATAATGTTCATAAGTCCTATCTCTATAATTTCAAACTCCACCTCTGTGAAGATTTGAAATAGTCGGCAGAAATAGTATTACGGCAGTCTCAAAACATCCTTGAAAGGGCAAGGCTGTTTAAAGCACAAAGAAATACTTTATAAAGACTTTTGTTTCTAAAAACTCAAACTCAAACTTTGAAGGCAGTTGATGAATTGCACATTACACCATAAGTACTGTAATGAATAAAAACCTCTAAAAATACCGTACAAGAACAAATATAAGTATATCCACATATAAACCCTAACTTCTTAATTAAAGGCTACACCATCACTGATGACCACTTAGTCATTTGCGGCAAGTCAAGTTTAACCACAACAACAAGCAGAATTAAATAAAAGTGAAAGAAAAAAAAATAGAAAATCAACAAAAATTCAGCTTAAAACCTATTGAAGTAGAAGGCAAACAAGAAAAAAATAAAATGTAGCATTTAAAAATAACAAAAAAATGATAGACAATAAAGTAACAGTCAGTTAGTCAAGTCAACTCTTTACGGTGCATAGCCAGCAGAGAGAGACAAGTGTCACGCTACACATGTCAATACAGATCGATCGATGCAAAGAGAAATACTGCATGTACAGCTGTAAACAGACAGACAAACTGCCTGACAAATACGACAGTTCGTCGAAGTCGCCAGACACGTCACGGCTGCAACGGAGCGGCAAAAAATCCAGCGCAGAGTTGGAATGACAGTTGACAGTGAATTAGAGTTGCAGAGCAAGGCGAAATAGAGTGAAGTCAGCAGAGATATATTTACAAACATACATACATACATGCAATACATATACATATCTACAAAAAAGAAGAATTAGATAAAGATATTGCATTCGGCTACAAATACATGTTCATATACATATATACACTCGCACATAGTGTACAGCTGGCAGTAAGTGGCACAGTCCAGTACATCAATCGGCTGCAACTACTCGCATTTATTCACCAGTTCAGTTGCCGTTGTAACCTTGCAAATTTTGCATGCAAAATATACATATTTATACAGACATATAGAGATTACTACGGCTGACAGCGAGCATGCAACGACAGCGTTGACTTATGTGGCACATCAGTTAAGCGAAGGTTAAGCATATGTAAACAACAACAGCTGGCTGCTGAGCGGTAATCGCTATTTCAAAGGCGGCTAGTGGCTGTTGCCCGTTGAAAAGTGGGTTAAAGAGGCGTCGAAAGTCGGCGCTTGCCAATAGTGACGTCAGTCGTGGCATGGTGATTGGGAAAAGGACTATGGAAATGTGTGAATAAGTTTTTTTAAAGTGTTGTAGACTTTTCTTCCCAAAATGTGTTAAAAAAAATATTTAATATTTAAAATATATATATTTTTTTTCAACCCACATGGCTATTTCAATTTTTTTTTTATTTCATTTTGCTTTGTTTTTTTTTTTAGGTTTTTGTTTTTGTCATCCAACAAAATTTCTACTTCTCGGCCAACTCAAAATTGTTTACAATTCATTAATGACGATTAGTTGTTTGTTTTGTAATTAACTTTACTACTATTTAACTTTCTGTGAAGTGAGTAAATATTGTGGTGATGAAGTGAAGAAACTTCTCAGAAAAAATAGAATAAAAAATAGCGGTTTACTAAGGCGGAGAGAACTTATGCCGTTTAGAGGGAACTTGTGATGCCTTGCTATACATTTTTAAAATGATAAAAGATGTTGCAAGTGAAAAAAAAAAATGTTTGCTATTTTTATAATAATTTTAAGAATAGTTTGGGCATAAAGTACAGAAGTATTGTGCAAAAATTTCTTCAGTTAGTTTTCAGTTTCAATAACATAGAACAGGCAGTGCAATATGGCAGAATGGATAACTTTTGTTTCGTGTTTGGCCAAAAAACCAATCATAAACTTACTAGAATGTGCCGATGCATAGAGGTCTTTTGGTACTAGTCCAGCATGCTTCATACCCAAAACACTAAATAAATTGTGTTCATCTATAAGAAATGTATCGGTACATACGAGAAGTTGAGATCCACTGCTTTCTCTCTGCTAAAAACACGGCGATTTTCTACCCGTTTTTTTTTTTTTTAATTTTCGTCAATAATATGTGGTGCATAGAGAACTCGCATGAGTCAAAATTTCGACGATTTCACGACTTTCAGTGAATGCTTAAAGACACTCTTAAAGTTGAGGCCACTGCTCGTTGTTGGATTGTATATCTTTCGATGATGAAATTGCAAAGAGAAAGAAAAAATACGTCATCGTTTGGTGTTCTTCGGTCTACTCTTGTAGTGTCTTTTTGAAAAAATCTTATATTAGTTTTGTGACACAGGAGACTACCTAAGACACCTCTGCAGCATTCTTAGCGGTTCCGTAGGGGTGATTTCATTTGAAACACAAAATTTCAAGTAAAATTTGTATTCATGGTAAAACCTCGAATGTAAAAGAAAGCTGTGCTAAACTAGAAAAAAATTATTTATCGATTCGATTTGCTGCTGCGCGTGTTTATATAGACCAGTCCGGGTCAATTTGATCTTGAGTATATTTGCATCACTCTGAATATGGTGTTTAAGAATGTCATTTTCCGTCATCTTTTAGGTCTATTAGCATACAAATAGAAAAAAAATATATTTTTTTCTAATAGCAATATCCTAATAAAATCACTTTTAAATTCTTCGTTTCAAACAACTTACGACTTTTTTCGTTACTTTTTTTTTGGATTGTGTTTGAGAGAAAAATATAAATGTACATGAATCATAAGCAAAAGAAATGAAAAAAACAACAAACAAAAAANAAAAAAAAAAAAAAACAATTTTTGAACAGTTTTTTCAATCATAAAATATTAACATTTTCTAGGTAAAGTTCTACTCATTAACTTCTACTTAACCAGAATTTTTCAATTTGTGTTTAGTAAAGCGTCGGAGAAGTATAGGACATTTATATCTGTAAAATCAATTTCAAATTGGTTTCACTTTTGATTTAAAAACTTAGAATTTTTCAGCTTCCTGGCAGAGACCTCACTTCTCTCCTTTGTATAATATTTACAACTACATACACATACGGTCCACCTTGAAAACACTCCCTCGCCAGCCAAATTTCAACACTCTTGACATTTCAAAAGAGAAACCATAATTTATCCATACACAATTGGCGGGATTTAATTTACTAAAACAAAATAAAAAAAAAAACCATATATATATATATTTCTTTCTTTTTGGAAGACGCCAAGATCAACAAATAAGCATAAACGCGCCGATTGCCGACGGACAACGGACGACACACCCAAATTGCACCACTGGAAAGATTTACAAGTGTCAAAGCAATAAGACTAAAAGCAGCTCACAGTTCATGCCGGGCGAAAAAAAAAGAACACAGCGCTCGTAATAATAACAACATAAATAAAATTAAGTGGCCGACTGCAGACAAAAGGATGAAGTTGAAATACGAAATAAATAAAAGTGAAGCAAAAAAAAAAAAAAAACGATAAAACTTTTGTCAGCGAGACATAATATGGATAATGAGCCGACAGACTGGACACCGCTGCTGTTGACCGCAATGACACTGTGACAAAACGTTGCACGCGCTGTGAAGTGGCACAGTGTACCACATACGTAGTAGTTGCTTGTGTTGCAGCTTTTGCAAAGTGAACTGCTGATTGACTCACTGACTTACTGACAGCTTTACTGTTGCAACCACTGACTGATTTGCAACGTGCTGAGTATTTACTGCGCACACATGGCTACGGATTGGATCAAAATAAAAATAAATCTGATCTCTTAACTGACTCACTTGCTACAGACTTCCGGAATAACCGAAAGTATGCTGAACTTCATAATTTATTTGTTTGTAAATTTGCGCAGTATGAAAGTGTGGAAGAAAGCTTGCGAAATAAATAAATACCATAGTATATCAACTGAACAGAGAAATATTGTATGATGAACCAATAATTCGGTTATACATATTGGAATAAGATACTCTAGTGCAGCTTGAATAAATAAGGTTGAATCAAAGCACGTTGGAATGTTTGATTGCAGTCATAGTCAGATTACTGATTCAAAGAATACTTATGAGAAGAGAAATGTAATAAACAATATTAAACATGTGGCAACCGTATTTTCAACCTATTAAAAACAAGAAACAAGAGAAGATACATCCTTAGATATTGACAGTTTGACGCATTTTTCCTTCAACATCCCCTGATACCACTACTTTTGGCAATTAAGCTCTCTACAAACGCATGAAAATTGAGTTTACGTCGCCGAAAACTGAACATCCATAGTGTGTATACGGTTTCTGTATACATTATAACCAACATTGCGCTAAAGTCAGTTATGAAGCTATAAGTGTCTCAGATGAATTCATTGGGTCATCTTAGAGCTGTGATTTGCTGATTTTAGAATTCTTTTATAAGGTCGGAGGTAGAGAAATCGAAAATTTTTAAATAATCCCAATGATAACTCAACGTGATTACTTAGGAAGGGATTAGAACGGATAAACTAAAAAAGTCAATCACTGTATGGAGTAATGGTTAAATATATATAAAAATACAAAGTCCATCATTCTGTCAATGGATTCTCGTCGTGCAATATACTTAAATAAGAAAGTAATTCGGGATTGAATTTTAGAAAATAATTCTCCATCCATCAATTGACATAATTTCATAGAGCTACAAAGATGAAAGTCTGATTTCGAAATTCAATGTCTTATTCAATCCGCGATTATCTAGAGAAAACCAGAGTTTTCACTTTATGAATCGTCGTGTAACAAAAACCTTTGATAATTTTATGATTGCTTCAGGTTTTCATATATCTTGTATGGATTTGGTTTCACGACGAAAAGGCGGTGAGTTTTAGTCTAAAAGCTGACAATTTGGTGCTGTTTCGGGTTCTTTGTGGATTTGTTGTGATTTTTAAGCTTTAAAATTAGCATAACTTATTGGGAATTTCAAATGTAAAATTAAAAATGAAATCGATTTTATCGAATTTCGATATAGAATCATATTTTAATACGTTATATCTTCGAAAATAAAAGAATAAAATCTTAAATCGGTGTCTCAAATAGTTTTCGAGTTACAAGCTTCTTAAATGCAATGGCTCAGCTCAAATAGCTCCATTAGTTTATGTTTAAATTTGTTTTCCTCGAACAGAGCTTTTCAAATATACTTCGCTATTTGCAGCTTATCGGTATTATTATCCATACAATGACCTACCAGGTTTTTTAACTGATCAAATATTAAATTCGGATGGTCACAAACGACCAAAAGTTTTGGTAAAATTAAAGTTGTTTTCAAAGACGCTGACATTTTGTGCATTTCTCCGACAGTAGGTTATTGTACTGAATTTTTCCTAGTAGAGAATATTTGTTAGGTTTCATCTATTTCATTGCTAATAGATGGCCGGCATCACCATAGCAGTGGAGAACCTTCAGTACATTAATATGTAACTCATATTCTTATTCACTTGATTCAATAGTTGTTTCTTAATTATCAAAAATCTCCTTTTTTCGGCGGAAAGTGAGAAATGGACATCGTTCATTATCAATTTAGTTTCATGCACTGCTCTGAGTCTAATCGCTTTACCATATTTTACTGGATATGATAGATAGTAAAAGCAAATCCTTTGAGTGAAATGGGCTTTACACGAAAAGTAAACGTAAATTCCTCTACAAGGCGGCAAATTGAAAGCAAATATGAGGTTCGAAAGTAATCCATGACTAAGAAATTTGATAGCCTAATAAAAATCTGCTGCCATTATGAACAATATAAACATAATTATTGGTTCAAAATGCAGGTAGTTAAATAGTATACAATTTGGAATAGGGACCGACATTTATATACAAACTACCGTTATAGAGAATGTGACGAACGCTAAAATGAAACGAATAGTCGAAAAAGTCGTATTCGTATTTTAGTTAGTSATATCAAAAAACATTTTAAGAATATTTGCTGAAGTTATATGGTTGTAAAAAAAAAAAACATGAGAATTATAAGATCACCATAGATAGAAGCAAACACGTCTAATTAGCGCCATCAAAGATAAACACACCTCCATCTTTGAACTGAAAAAAAAACAGCCGCGTTAAAAATCTTTAGAGATGTGTGTGTGGCGCCGCCGCTAATGCATAAGCTAACGTCAATAACTGTGGAGAGCTAATGAGGCATGATCAAATGATGAACGCGAGATATGGTAATGATGAAAAAACTAACGAAAAGTGTGACAACATAGTTAACACCATAGAACAGATGTAAATATTTACAAGTCTACATATGGAGATGTATTTATATCTTTATATGCCAGAAGTATGAATGTAAAATACGCGTTTGTACATATTAGAGTGGGTAAAAAAAAATATTTAGTTTCATACTTTCAAAATTTGGCTGATAGAAACCGGCATGAAAGGCTCTTCAAGTCATTGTTTTCTGATAAGAAAATAATAAAAAACCGTTAGGCGGAGGACCTTCCCTCTAGAATTAAGAACTCATACTTCGCGAGTATGTCTATCAATCAATTTTTCGGTATACCAAGCGCAAAACAAAATCGTGTTTTTTTTTTAACCCACCCTAATATATGCGGCTATACATGTTTTTATGCGCGGGCTTAAGTGAAAAACCTCCTCGCCTAACAAGTAATCTTGTGCAGGAAAGATTTTTCAATAGCACCTATTTACATGTAATTTGTGCATTTGACAACTGCGTGGGCGCCGCGCACTTCTAACTGCTCAATTACGGCGAGCGCTTAGCATGCGCTGTCGCCTGCTGCCTCTTTGTGATTTGTAATTTATAATGAAATCAATGCTAATGCACGCAATTTCCGTTTGCGCCGGAATTAGGTGTTTGCAACAATGCGTCCATTAAAGCTTACGAGCAATAAGCGGATAAAATTCAGTTTAAGCTTGCATGCATGGGTGTGTGCCGTGGCACATGTGTAGGCGCACAAACACCCATTTCCAATTTGAATTCACTAAATGGCATTGTGTTAGAACGCAAATGATGCGCATTTTTCACTTTTATGTGTGCGCATGTGTGAATGTGTGTGCGTGTGTGGCAATGCAATCAGCTATGCGTGTAGAGTGATGTAAGGCCGCGTTGCTGCGCCTTGGCATAGCTGCACGCGTGGGAAAAGCGTTTACGCATAATTTATGCATGTGTGAGTGTGTTCGCGTAGTTAGAACGTTTTGTTTGTAAGTGTATGTGCAAGTGGCGGCAAGCCAAGTAACGCCTTTTCTTAATAAATTATTTAAATGTCATTTATTCGCTGTTGTTTTACATGCTGCCAGCGTAGCGAAGCACAGTGTGGCACGTTCAGTTATATGCAACTGTGTGTGTGTGTGTTTAATGATTGGATTTGGCTCAAGTTGAAGCCATCGCTTCAGCACTGGCGCCATGGCAGCATAAGGCGCAGCAAACACTGAGCATGTGAAATAGGCATGTAAAGCACGCAACAAACATGCTGAAGCGCGCACAACTCCATACAAAAACATATAAACAAATGTGTTGTACAAAAATAAAAAGTTATAAGAAGTCATCACTAGCATACGCCAGCCATCATGCGCTGTTTAAAATGTAATAAAATGCAAAAAAAGCAATCATTTACACTATCATTAAAGGCAACAAGTGACACAATTGCGTTCGCGCGTCTAGCATTAACCCTGCCTGCATCGCGCACTTAGCACCCAATGAAGCAGCGAAGCTCCGCCATACACTCCCTGCTTAATAGTTGTGCCTTTTTTATGCCTTTCCATTCAATTCAATAAAAATTAAAATAACATTAGCCTGCCAAAGTCGCAGAAAACGCACAAAACAGCACGTTGTGGCGGCGCTTAGTGTGAATTGTGCGTGTTACAATGCGCGCATGCGCACATTTTGTTACCGCCAATGTGACACATGCGTACCATTTTAATATTGTTGCAACATTTGCCACAATATCGAACAGCTTGTGGTGCCACAACGCGAAATTATACAGTTGTTTATGCATTGCCTTATTTGTTGTAGCAATACAAATGCCATATAATTTTAAATATTGCAGAAAGATGTTAGTCTTGTAAGCAAAAAACATTAAAAAAAATTGAAGAAGAGCAATAAAAGTTATTTATAAAACTAAAACACAAAGAAACTGTAATACTTTCACAAATACATCGGCTTAAAAAAATATAGAAAAATCTTGACTTCGATCCTTCGGTTGATATGGCATATAGACGCCCAATCTAAGCAATATGTTCGAGGATTTAATTATAAGACAAGATATCTTGTCGAATAAAAAATAGATCAATCAGTTCGTATGGTGGTTTCATGCTACAGTATTATTATTAGCAAAGCAGGTTCTTGAGGAAGATAGATACATAGAAAATAATTAACTTTTTGCACTGTGACCTGTGGTCTATTGTGTCCTTTCTTATAACACAAGTACAAGCAATCTGAATAATTGCAGAAGCTTGCTGGGCGAAACTGAGGTGATCCGATCCCTGTTCACGTAGATGGAACCTAAGAGCTTGACCCTGCTTCTACAAATTGCTGGACAATATAGAATTAGATGTTCTGGAGTTTCCTGTTCCACGTCGCAAAACCAGTAGTTTGCGCGAGTAAACCCTTATTGGACAATTGCTTCCTGAGAATGCAGTATCCTGAACAGAGAAAAGGACATGGATAAGATGACGGTATTTACCTCGGGGGAGCTTGATCATATCTGTAACCTGGCGCACAGCGGTCTAGTTCGGCGGCCAGCTCATTATCAGCTACCCCTTTATGCTTCGGTACCTAGATCAGATGTACACGGTTGCAAACTGAAAGGCGGTTTCCTATAAGCGATATACTGGTTGCGAACACGATTGAGTTTATAGCAAAGACGTGAAATATGCCCGGAAAGTGCGCTATTGACATGGATAGTTTGGTATGCGGTCCCGTAATGTCTGCTCCAATGCCTTCCGGTATTTTCGAGCTGTCAGTGTACCGCTGGATACTCCACTCGCATTATTGTCGAGAGTAATTCGGAACTTCTTTGTAAATTTATCCTCTTCGAAATGCCGTCCCTCGGAAGAAGGTCCAGTGGTGTGTCTTCCCTTTGTTGAGACGGCATGATCTTCCCTTTGCCAAAATCAGCAACTGCCATGAGCAACATGATATGGCTTCAAGTGCTGCGGTTGGGCAAGTGCGCATTGGGCCTGAAGCACAAATGCAGGCGAATAAACGTGTGCAAAATATTTGTGATGTTTCGGAATTCCCGTATGCACAAATAGACATGGCTATATCCAGATTATTATGTGAATTAAATGTATTTATTCTTCAAGGAATCTCAAATGTTTTCTCCTGGGTCTACCTGACTTCGTGGTAATAATATGTTATGGAGATCTTTACCAATCCCATTACGAACCAGGTGCTGATGTTAGGGCTACCACAGTTGGTAATAACTGAATATTACTATATAATTGGCATTCTATTTATATACCATCCGATCAAATATAAACTCCACAAATCCATAAAATCGTAAAAAAAGCGGTTATAAAGATTGAAGTTGGGGGAAAAATGTTTTTTTTTAGTCCGGGTTTTATTTGATCAGTTGGTACATTTCCAAAATAAAATGTGGCGGCATAAACCAAATTTATTTTGCCATAGCTACTCTATTATTAGACGTAACTCAACAATTCATACATTCTCCAAGTGACACAAATCAATTGAGATGTTTAATCATGACAATAGGTCACCAGCACACCTCGGGCCACCCATTATAATAAGGTAAATAGTTGCTTTAGAAACTACAAACAAGGCGCCAAATAATAGAGAGAATATTAGTAAATGACATAATTGACAGCTGTCAAATAAAATGGCAATTCATGACACCACAACAAATTAAAAAAAGGAATATTACTCTGAGATCAGAGTAGAATAATAAGCAACACAAAGTCAGGGCAAATAACAATGGAGCAAACAATGGCATGACGAAGAATATTCAAAGGAGCTTACAAAAAACATAAACAGAGAAGAGCGATTAAAGCCAATAGGTAAACATGCTGGTGAAAGGTGAAAGTGGCGCGAAGGAAACATGAATGAAACATCAGCAGCATAAAGTGAGTGGGCAAATTATGTAATTAAACGCTTATCGAAAAGCATAATGCATAACGAACGAGGCGCAAGCAACTACAAATGAATGTGTGTATATGCGCTGGTGGCAATAATTTGTTATGAAATTTATGATAAATGTGACAGAACACGCATGCCACACACAGAGCGAGCGTAAATATTCAACGAAATAAAGGATATAGGGAGACAATGGCTAAAAGGCATGACAAACGCACAGTTAAACTGAATGACAAAGGCATCATAATTGACCGCTGTGAGGAGAGTAAGGCGCGAGAGGTAAAAAAAAAAAAACTTGTGGTAAGGATATGTAAACAATGTAGAAAGTTGTACAGCAATAAAGCGAGCAAATGACAAGGAGAAAACTGAAAGGTGCTTACTACGTATGTTAGCTGGAAAAGCGTGTGGTAAATTGGTAATGTCATGTTTTTTGGTATTATTGTGCTATTATTGCTGCAAACAATCGCCATTTTCATATGGTCCACAATTAATGGAAAGCAAAATTGTCGACGGAAAGCAATGAAGCGCGCAGAGATAAAAAGCAAACATAGCGTTGAGTGGTGGTGTGCCAACAGCAGGCAAGGTAATAAAAATTATGGCAAAAGGAAAGTAAAGAAAACCAAAAAAAAAAAGCGAAAAAAAAGGTAGGAATTATTATTGAGGGTAAACGTTTAAAGGGTAGGATACTTTTAGGGGGAAAATATTGTATAGGAGACAGTTGTTGAAAAGGATAATGAGCGCGGATGAGCAATAAATTTCCTGGCGGTGTTGGAACTAATGCAAAGAATATGGAAAAGTACATGTTTACATACATATACAGTTTTATATGGAAAGGTGGAATTTGTTGATGAAAACATTGAATAAAATGCATTTGTGACACTTTTCGATGCGGCAAGGAAGTGAAAATTAATAGGAATGTTGGTAAAATTAGTCAATGTAATTTGTCTTGTTTTTATATATAAGACAAATAATGTTTAAATCTATATTTGGCCATAATTAAATTTTTTACACAAGAAATAATTTCTTAAAATTCGCTAGAAGAAAAAGAGTAGCCAATCGGGCGTTCTTAGTAATAATGATGTAGATTAGAGGAGGCAATGTCAATAGAAAATACTGAGAAGTAACGTGTTAAAACTGTTAAACTTCCACCGAAGTAACGAACAAAGCTTTGGCATCGCGAATTAATGTATTTTGATGTCAAATGGTCTGCGAAAAAATTACTGAAAACAAATTTGGTAATGTGAGTACTTTTGGTTTTAAGTAGCTTTCTAGTTATGATTAGCTCTGTAAAGGTGATGGACCACGTGTTGATAACGTCACTTTAGCAAAGATTTTATGTTATATCTTATTCTAATTTTGATAAAAATATATTGAAAAGATATCTTATAAAAGTTCCCTATATCTTTATATTCTGGTGGCTCTTACTAAGCTATAACTCTGCATTTGAAAAAAAAACGTATTTTAATACGATTATAATTGCTAGATCTTCATTCCACCGATGTTGTTTCCCAAACCAGAACTCTGTTCTACGATAAAGTTCTTACATAGCATAGTATCTTTTGACAAATCCTTGGGGAATGGGTTAACTCTATAACCTAAACAGGGTTTATAAAGTTGCAACGATGTTTTGTGAAAGCGTCCCAGATCATCTAAAATATATAGGTGATCAGCATGACAAGCTGAGTCGGTTTAGTCATGTCCGGCTTAGTGTCCGTATGTCCTTTCATCTGTTTGCATATATGCGTGGCTTCAGTTTTTGAGATATCTGAAGTTGCTTATTTGTCGGAACCGCTGATATTGGACGATTATAACCCATAGCTGTCATGCAAACTAAACTATAGAAATGAAAGGCTACTATGGAGAGTTTACTCATTTGACAAGATATCTTCCAAATATTTGGCATGGGTACAGGAAATAGTGAAATATCCGAGAAAATTGTTTAGTTTGATCGATCGGAACCAAGTGCTTGTAAGGAATCTTTTGTATTTGTGAAGGCTTTAGCTTCAGCGCAACCGTTGTTATAATTTTTTCTTGTTTTTGGTTTTAAGATGCTTAAAAAGTTTTGAATTCTCATCTGAGAAGGAGAGCAGCAATGTCAGTGGTGGCAAATCTTATAGGTTATATCTTCGTTTAGATTTTATGAAAGTAAGTAGTAAGTCTCCTAATATACCCCTGGTAGCTTTGAAATCGTAGTTAAGCAGTTTTCCCAAGAATAGCGAATTGAATTAGATCAATCAACCACGTAGACTTTTGAAAGGTTTCAAAAATATTTTCCTCTCTGTTTTCTCTGTTTGTTTCTTAAATTCACAAAATTAATTTATTAATGCCATATTATTAAACATAAACTTATGTATGGTTATCTTCAAAATTCCACAACCAAAAACATTTCAAAATTTCTTTCGAAACACAAATACAAACAACCGCCACCAAATTCAGCAGACGTTCTTACCTTGCGAAAGCCATTGCGTACTTTTTATGGTGCAGTACCAAAATTTCCAGCAATTGACCCACTTCCTCGGCGAACACGGAAAGCAGTGTTTGAAAATAATTATAATTACGCACTTCAAAACTCAAATTTGTATGGTCAAGTAGCACAATTAGCGCCGCTTACACTTGAGGTCGCTGAAATAATTTCACAAATCGAGAAAAAAAGAGCGCGAAGCTTACAGTAGGACACGCTTATGGGCAATTGTATTTCAATTTGAATTTATTTATGTACACTGAGCACTTCAAAACCAAAGCAAATAATTTCTCTTTTTTTTTTTGCGACATTTGAGGTTGAGATAATTTATTGATGAATATTATTTATTGCCGAAAATGTACAACCGCAGGCACTTAAGTTGATTTGTTTGCGAATTTTGCTAATTTGAAATGTTGTTTTTGCATTTCCACATTTCTATATATGCACGTATGTGTGTGTTTGTTTATATTTATTTAGTTACGCGCTCATCAATTTCAGTATTTCTACACTTGACTGCACAATTTGCCGTTGGCACTTGTTGTTGTTGTTGGCTGCATTCTCATACCAATTACATCAATTGAAAATGATTTCTGCTTTGCTATTTTTAAACACAATAATTAATTAGACAAATATTTGCTTGCGTAATAAATTATTTTTAGACTCGGTTCATGTGGCAAACGGAGACCACACTCTGGACGCGCTTTTCAAATACCGCAAGGGTCGCAACTTCTAACCTTGATCTAAGAACGTTTAATTTTCATTTATTTTTTTTATTTTTAACCACATCTTTTAATTATTTTTAATAAAAAAAAACTCGCGGGAATGTCCTACACGAACCTCAAGCGCTATTCGCACCGCCTCTTATAACGATTCGCTACTTTCGTAATTTTACTATTTCGTCAATTCACTGTTCTGCCAACAACAAACACTGTCTTAGCAACACGTGCGCCACACTCAACAGTTGGTTGCCTACTGAAGCGCGTCTGGCGTCCATAACAGACGCAGCCACAGTCAGTATCGCTGCCGGTATTTGAATACAACATAGCGACTGCCTGCACCGCCTTCGCCACTGCGGAGTCACCGGCTTTCGTAGTGCCCACAATGTAGAATTTTTACGTATCCGAATATCGGTAGGTTTGTATGTACGCGCGTATTTACGTTGATCTGTTACGTAGCGCTTGCTGGTTGTGGCGTTTTATGCTTGACTTTTGCTTTTGATCCACTCGTTGCGATCGTTTTGTGCACCGTCTGTGTTCGTCTGGTATCTTATTTGTTTGTTGTTCTTTGTGCTCTTTGCACTTCGTGCTGGCTATCCGTTCCCCAATGTATGTGTGAGTAAATGTGTCCATTGTTTGCTTATGATCTTGAGTAATTGTTTTTGTTTGTCTTTTCGATTTCATCGCAATTCAATACTTTCTTTGCAATATTTGGTTCGTTGAATACTTTTTTGCCTAAGCAAACAGTTTTGGGTACACCCTAGGATAAGTACCGATTGAAAAAGTCATGAACGGAAATGAGTAGTTAAAATTAAGGTGGCAAAGATTCTAATCTCATGTGAGATCTAGGGTACTTGAGGTCTGAAAGAGGTTATGTACTTTAAGGAAACATATTTTTGAACTCTGAAACATTTGATATGTGTAGTAGAGCATGAAAAGTTAAAATCAGATGACCATAAAGTAAAAATTGTACTTAAGATTCCTGAACGAAACAACGTCTTTAAAAAATCTTCGATATAAAAGACAAAAAAAAAATATATATATGTATATTGAAACCTTAAATGTTAAATGTCGATTTGTTTGTAGTGAAATCCTCTAAAAGAGTTCAGTTAAGGTTTAGTAAACTTGGAAGAAAAGTCAATCCCGAAAGAGGACACAACTCTTTTTTTTGACCAATTTGAAAGGTCAGTTACAAATATTTATTCCAAAGTCAAATTTTATGGTGATATGTTTCTCATCCTTATTTCCAATAAGGGATGATCGTGAGTTTATTAAGTTCCGACGGTATTCTCATCCTTACTTCTAAATCACCTTAACACCGAACACTTAAGAATCCCATGAAAAAGTTATGCCAATCCGGGGTATATGAATAGAGAATGATTGAAAACTTTTTCAATTGCGATCAGTGATTATGAAACTTTTTATCTTAAGATATTTTATTCTTACATACTATCGTTCCGCAGGGTTTGCTCAATGATAGGGCAGGATTCATAAGCAGAAGAAGTTTCTTGGGTGACCTATTACTTCGAACTATTTAATATGGCAGTAAACATGAATATCTTCAGCGGGCATAGAAAATCTTCCATTCGACCATTTTTCGGGATTGTCTTGAACAACAATAAAAATACATTCATATAGAGATGGAGTTTCTTATGTGTACGTTCGATCTGATATTTAACAAATTAGCCTCCCTCCATCAAACTCAGAAACGCCGACTAAAGCACCCACTTGAATTAACTCTTCAAAACGATTAACCGGAAAAGTGTTTTGAAATTATTGTGTTAGTACCAAACTTCAACTTCAACTATGCAAAAGTGCTGTCTTTGCGAAACCTGTGGTTTTGTGGTTAGTAGGAATGAGGATTATCTTCTTTCCCTGCGCTGATGTCAACACCAACGACTGCCGGACTGCTGCACAAATGTGCCGTTAAAGACTTCAGCAGCTGATCTGCGCCGATCAATTATTTTGTTTTTCTTTTACGAATGGCGGAATGTAAACAAACACCACGGGCCACATGTGCCGAACTGTGGCGCGCAGCAAAGGCGCTAAAGGCCATAATGGTGGCACAATAACCTGATAGAAATGGGAAAACAAAACCAAGAATATATATTGTCTGTTGGTACATGTGGGAGAGCAGCAGTTGAATAGATTCCTCAGTTATTTGTGAATGAAAATAAGTTGTCGATAAACGTACGTCTAACTAGCAACATGTTGACAGGCTGCATAATTTATTATGTAATTAGAAATTTCCGGGATGCCCTCTAATAGTTTTCCCACATAACTTTCACCGAAACATGTGCAACACAATCTGTCAGCACTCATTTAACCTTTGAGTCATTAGAAAATTGAAACAGTTTTCTTAAATAAGTCAACAAAGGATTAATTTGTTTGCCAGACAGTGAATTGCGTCTGCCAGACAGTGGTATCACACGCACACAAATATAAATATGTCAAATCTAGAGTCATAAGTATATGAGTCTTTAGCTGGGAATGTATGTATATTTACTTGGGCGTGCGCCAGATGTTTGTCGCTGTTCCGCAACACACTGAACCCAACTGAACCAGAAACTCATATATGCTATATAGAGACATATACGGCCTACACACAGTTCAATGAGTAAACAAAATTTAAATGGAATTCTCAATAAGTCATCATACTCGCGCAACGAAAACAAATACTGTATGGAAAAAAATGGAAAATAAATAAAAAATAGTTCAAAATTAAGAATTTACATTGAACATCACAACAATAGGCGAGTGAGGTGCCTCCGCGCTTGTTGAAGTGATCGCTGATCGAAGCTGTCAGTTGAGTTGATGGAAGACGTTGGCGAGTTCTTTGACATTTTCGACTTGTAAAGACGATCATTGTTTGGGGTTTGTATTTGAGGAGTGGATGCATAATAATCCTTATTGCAGGCGATTCATATTTCATTATTTCATAATTTGACAAAAATAATGCTAAAAAAATTTAAATAATCATTACTGTTCATCCTGTCATAACCACGCATTTGAAATGGAAATATTTTCCCTTCAACACAAAATATTTGATGGTTAATAAAAACGAAAAAGTAATGTTAAATCAAAAGTAATGATTACTGACGTTATTTGTGTTTCTAGGTAATTGTATTATTAAGAGGATTACTTGACTCCATATCACTACACAACTAATTGGAAGATAAATGTTAAACATGGTTGTAGTTACCTTCACAAGTAATGGAAGTAATCATTATAATTACTACTACATTAYTATAGAATATAATAATAATAAAATTGAATTGATAGTTAAAAATTTGGGATGCTAGTACAAAGGTAATGTTTAATGGTGATGAACAGTATTGGTAATACGAAAGTAATGCTTACGTACATATTACTATGGAACAAATTCGACGAGCATTGACTTACGATAATGATTCGTAAAAATAATAAAGATTATTTTCGTGACTATCATAAACAGTCATTTCATATTGCTATAAAACATAAATCTGCACCATTTTTCGCACTTATCACTCCAGGGTTAATACCCAATACGCATAGCCACAGCAAAAGCAACCATTTGTCATCTACGGCGACTGATCGAAATGGTTAAGGCGACATCAAAAATTAGCCGCACAAAGCTCAAGGAAGCTCAGCGCCGTCGCGCGCCATGAAAATTCGCCAATCGTACAGAGATGAAGCGTTAAGATAAGATTACGATCGCGCCGAACGAGCATCACTTGCGGCTTGTAACCTAGATATGTATGTTTCTATGAATTTATTTCGGTTGCAGTTGCCAATTGTGGTCACATAAAGCAACAATGCTATTTTAGAAGGCTAAGCTGGACTATGTATGGTAAAATGTCGTGGCTTGCATTTTCCATTTTCATTGAATGTTGCTGTTGCTTTTCTTTTGCTCTTTATGTTTGTTATAGTTTTCTGTATTGTTTTTATCTAATTTGCATTCATTTGCGTTATGGGGAGTCGTGATGCTTGTATGCGCGTATTTCTTCTCATTTATCAGAATAAAATACTTTTTAAATGGGTATTTATGGCGAAATCAACATTAAGCTGAAATAAGCGTGCAAATGTGAGTTGAAAATAAGTTGAGGGGAAAAAGGTTGAAGAAAACCTGAAGTGTGCGAGGCTGATATTTCATTAAATTCCCATTCAATTCAACTCCGCAACAATACCATTGTAACCATTGTCTTTTGTCGAGGAGACCTATGATTCAATATTTTATTTTCCCTTATCGTTTTTCAGATTTTGGAACCATGAGAGGCTTTCCAAATTTATTTGGGTTACATTTAGAAAATCGCAGCTAGGAAAAGTTAGCTTTGTCAGAAATTTTTTAATGTTCTATGGGATTTTTTTTTGACGATATCTGGCTTCAAGTACCTTTTGATGGTATTACTAAGTGAAACCATTCAGATACGATCAGTAATTACAATTTAAATATTTTTTGTTTTTTTTGTAATAAAAAAATGTTAATCAAAAGTTTGTTATAAAAAGAGAAACTATTCGAATTTATGTTTCTTTTGTGCATATGTATTATTAACTTGAACACTTGAGTAGCCATCACTAAATAGTATACAGCAGTGTACCTATCGACAAACAGCTCCTATGCGACTGCGATACCTTTTTGTCCTAGAGTGAATCACAGGAGTTATACTACTAACCAATTTGTCCAAAACCCAGTTCATCTTACCGCAATCGTAGAATTTCTGACTGGAAATTACCTGATAGATATTCATGCGGTAAGGCAAAACATTTTTTCGCACGCAAGTAGTGGAAATTCTATGAAAGAAAGTGGGGTGGTAACATACAGTCACTGTTTCTTTTATTGTTCAGCTTTCACAGTACTGAGATTGACACATTTCGTCAGTCATACCCTCGTGTGACTCAACAAATGTGTGGTAGGTTCAAGTGTCGATTTATGAAGTTCTTCTTAATCAATTTGATAAGACTTTTAAGTACTATAAGTCCAAGTAAGATCATCGTTAGTAACTACTTTTTCAAGTGCTAAAAGTTTTTAAGCGAAAATGCGTAAATAAAGAAATTCGAATAATATGGTTTTTTGCTATAAAAAATATAAATAAAATCAAATTTTTGGAACTAAGTCGGCGAAATTTTTTTTAGGAAAAATAATAAATTTATCTTTATTTATTATTGGTTTGATGGCTGTAGATTGAAAAGATTAACATAAGAACTAAGTAGGCCAGCTTTTGAGGGCGTTATAAGCTTTGTATTAAAAATTTGTAATCTTAAGATTAGATTGGTATATATGAACGTACATATATTTACAGGTATGAACGTTTTATATTATTTTTCAGCATTTCTTCCAAAATTACATTCTGTTACGAGCAACTAGTGTCTGGAAGAGTTTGTTTATTTCATTACATGCGTAAACGCAATCTAATTTAGAGCGCAACGGTATAGTAATTAATAGCACGAACATGTGGAAAGTGCCGAACACGTAAACTTAGAAATCCAAACGTAAATGTTTATGGACTGCATCTAACCCACCCACCAATCAGAAATACGAAACGAAAGAAGGGCAAAGAATAATTATTTTTATAGCAGTTTTGAGTTCAAAGATGAAGTTCTGTTTAGTTTATACGAGAACCGAAAAAAAGAAAGCAGCTAAAAAGCGATAAAAAATACGTGGAACCATGTACTAATGCCAAAGGAGAATGGCAAAGAACATGCATAATCACAAGTTACATTACAAGTTCTGTGAAGGAGATGATGTTCCACAACAGCATTTATACAAATTTTGTAATAACTGAAATCGTTAAAGGGATTTTTAGTAAATAAAATTTGTTTATGAGCTTTTTCTTGTATGTTTGTGTGGTGGTACAGAATACGACTTACAAAATGTTGTAAAATTTTTTTTTTTTTTAATTTTTGGAATTTAGAACAAATGTGTGGCTGAAATTGATTTTGCTTCCAACATGGTTGCACATCAATTCTGGCACAACTTAAATAAAATTTATTTTTTAGATGAATATTTTGTTTGAGTTATTTGTATGATACAACTGTATTTGACAGAGCTTCCCTTTTAGTGTAAATCTCCGATATTCTCCTAACTAAAATTTGTTCGTAAGAAAATTAACAGCAAATGCTTGACAGTTATTCAATATACCGGCAACATACAAACTCTTAAACACTCTATTAATTGGTATTTGTGCTTCCATTTTCCTACAAATGCATACAAACTACGCTTCCTGGATTCCAGAGCAAACGCTAACCAACTTTTATGCACACACATGCAAGGAATTACCAAAAATTTGTTTGTGTATATTTGTTAGCATATACTCGTATATACGGATACCAATATTTCTATTCACATCGGCACTTTGCATATGCAACATGTCACAGTTACACTTCTGTCACAGCGCAACACAAATCAAATTAAGAGCAACGAATTTCAATATTCATGAAATTTCGGGAAACCTCTTTGACGCGGCGCAGATGTAGCTACATGCAATTTAATACCAATTCATGGAGTACTTATGTATATCAAAGGCAGCGAGTTGCGGGAGTGCATTTTTTGCCGAGAAAATTGCTGAAAATTTGAATAAGAGCATTTTAAGCTTTGTTACTGTATTTAAAACATAATGAAAATGTTTAAAATGAAATTTGCTACAGATTTCCGGAACACATTTTCAGTGAAACCTCATGAAAGCTTAAACTATTTTTAATTAATGAAAGCGCCTACAAAAGCTTTTATCAGATCAGAATCGTATTTAGCATGAAGAATAAACTACTATATTTGCTACCAATTTTGAAAATAAATTTTTACAGAAAGTACACAAAAGCGTATATTATTCCAGACTATAAGTGAAAGCTCTCACATAAATTTTTAAAACATTAGCATATTGTTTAAAATAGAGCGTATAAAAAGATGTTGGTAAAACATATTTTTTTTCCAAAATCACGCGAAAGCTTCCATTATTAAATATGTCAAAGTTCACGCAAAAGCTTTAACAATAGCCGTATATTTACTCAGGTAAGATTAATATAATTATATTGGTTACATATTTTCAAATCATACTTTATCAAAACTGTTCAAAGTTTGATTGGTTTAAGCATTTAGTGAAAGCCACCATAAAAGCTTTAACAAAACATTATTTAAAATAGTGCAAACAAAATGATGTGTGCCACGAATTTTTACTAATGAATTTTACTAAAAGCACACGTAAGCTTAAGTTGTTAAATGTGTGACAGCGTGATGATAGCTAAAAATTTTAAAATACATTTTTACTGAATGAACTCGAGAGCTTGAGCTATCAAATATGTGAAAGCTCGTGGGAAAGCTTTCTGAGTAAACGAATAAACTTTAAAGTAGGGCGAAGGCTTGCTACAAATTCTCAAATACGTTTTTACTAGAAACAAATCAAGCTTAAATCACTTAATAAGCTTCAACGAAAAACTTAAAAGTTATATTTTGTGCAATTGCGCCTCAATAGCCTAGTATGTTGAGTATGATTCTTATGTCTTCAAATCTAAAACGGTACAAAATCCATAATCTGTAAGTGAAGTTGTTTTCCAAGGCATTAGATCAATGTATAGGTGAGAAACAACCTTGGAACGCTTTCAGGGACGAACCAAAAATATAAGTTAATAATACCTGGCTTTCGCAAAAACATTAATATTCTCTGATTCATATTCTGAGCTTTAGCCTTAAAGTGGTGGATATTTTTAAGAGCTTTATATTTCTATTATCACAAATCAGTTTATAAATTGCTTACATTAGCTACAGTTCACTGCAGCATCTAACACTGCTCCAGCGCGCCAACGAAAAGGCAAGCAACAAACCAGCCAACTCAACTCAATTGAATTGAGTAAACTCATTCTTTGCGCGCATTGAGCATAATTTCCAGCGCAGCGCACTGAAGAGTAATCACCTTTGTAATGTCCCGTAATTTATGCAAATCGAGCGACTCCCCCAGGAAGGGCGCTATGTGAACCGCAGGGCTGCTTATTTGAATTGCATTCGGCGACAGTTCAACGCTAAATTATGGGGCACGACGTCTGAAGACGTTGGACTTGATTTAGTAATAAATATTAGGGTAGTGTGATAAAAAGGGAAAATGCATCACTTTTGTATGTGTGCGTGAGCAGTTGTAGTGCTGCGCTCGCATTACGGCGTGTTAGCGCAATTGATTGGCGCAAAAGTTGCAAGAGTTCGACTGCGACCACCGCGACCTCAACCGTTTTGGCGACATTGCAGTCTGGGTCGTTGCACAGCAGTTGCCGTTATGCAGAAAATGTCTGCAAATGTCTGCAAATGAGCTACGATTTACAATTGCTTGGCTACGCAAAGTGGCACAGAGCATAGCGTCCCTAAGTGGGTGAGTGAAGGAGCCGCAACAGGCACGGCTTGTTTAACCGGGGACCACAAAGTGAATATGTATGTATATTTGTCTCGTTGAGTTTTTAGTGACCAAAGTCAAGTTGAAGTTTCACTTGCGCGCAGGTTAATTTAGAATTTATTGGTGCTAAAATCGTACGCCGCACAGCTGGTGTGCTCGGCTGGGCGTGTGTAAGCGAGCGCGTGAGTCAAGGGATTGTGCCATTTATGAGAAAAGTTTATGGTAGAATTTATAGGTGTGAAAATTAATTGTAGGCGTCGTGCCAAGCCGATTAGGGGATTTAAAGTTGGCACGTCCATGACAAAAGGATACAGTGGGAGGGATGTTGTTTATGTGACTTGTAGAAAAATATTTTCAAAGCACATGAATGAAAGCAAAATTGTAGTAGACTTTATATATTTCCATTGAAGGCTGGAAAATGGTTGCAGCAAATGCAACAATGCTTTGAGCTGGTAGGAAGGAGTTTTGGGCGTACATTTCTATTAAGCTGACCATTATTTTGAATGCAGTCTGCAGCAAAGTAGCAATTGTAGAAGTTGCCGTAGCTTATGGCTAGAGGTAAATCATGGTGTAAACAGTTTTCCTTCCGAAATTTGCGTGTTATGCATTTAATTCGGTGCTACATATATCACATCACATGACTGAAAATCATTTCACGCTAATCATCTTTATTCATAGATCAGATAAAAATACAATATTTTTCAAAATTCGATTCGTATTTTATTTTTATATAATAAGTTATCGTAAATCACATGAAATCTGATCATATAATATAAAATTTTGTCACTTAAATATTTTGCAAGATTCTTCTTTATTGGCGTACAGGATTATGAAGATAAAAAGGCATTACTTCTAATCTCATATATAAATTAATATGATGTTAAATCACATGATGTCTCTTTACATTATATTTCATTGTCAGTTTATAAAATTTTATATAAATCTTTATTTATAAACAAGTCTCATGACTATACGTCACATTACGCCACATCATATGATATAAAAATATGTCGTCACAAGGTTAAGCAAAATTATGAGAATATGAGGGATTATTAATAAACTCATATCACTTATATATTTTCAATCATATGGTGTTTAATCACTTGATATCTCATTATATGATATAAAAATTTTAATTCATACCACTCTCATTTATGTAAACATATGATGTTAAGTCACGTTAGGCCTCTTGATAATGCACATAGATAAGTAAAATAAATTAAAAAGGCTGGAAGCGAGTTGAATCAAAATTTCTTGTGAAATTAGTTGTTTAAGCAGCGATGTCTTACAAATTGTTATTAATTCTGAGAGGACATTAAGAGCACCTAACTACCCGGTGCATTGCTACGAAGATTGCTGGGTACATGAAAGAGTCCAAACAGGTAAACTCTACAATTCTCTGTTTCTTTGACTACAACCCTTAACCAGTTAGACCACTGCGTCGCTGAGTTTACTCCTGATTTTTTTCTTTCTGCTTGTATACCTACAATGAATATGTGGATAGGTGATTTGAAGCTAGTTTTATGTAACCAAATCATATAGCAAACATACCTTCAGCGTTTTTTTGAGCAGAATTGCCAGCTGTTAGGGAAACAGTAGATGCATTGCTTCGAAGTGCAGCCAATTTCAGGAAGGTGAAGATTCACCCGAGTTAGTGAAGAAGTGTCCGCACTATTAAAACTGTAAAGTCAATGAGCTCGATTCCAAGTTCTAGCGCTGGACCAATATACTTCGTGTAAGCTTTGCGTACGTTAGTCATCAATTTGTTCCACTTCGGAATCTCGGGTCTAGAGCAGAGTGCAGCTACTATATTTTAGCCTCCTCAATACAATTCTGACAAGCTGAATGCGCTCTATCGATTTTTGAAAGCCTTCAGATCAACTGCTTTGAAATATTTACCACAATAATTCTTAGTTATTCAACTGGAATCCTTTGGGTTTTTATCACAGGATCGACCTTTTAAGCTGGCCTTAGAGTAGCCCTCATTATTCAAGTTTCCGTGGTCGCACGTCTAACTGTTATATCATTACAAGAAAGCAAGTAGAAAGACGACAAGTCGAACGATGGCAAGATCCACTGTAACTCCAGAAAATATCTTCAAATATTGCTAAGAAATTTACAGTATTTGTTTCGCCAAGTAAAAGAAAGCTCGCTGCAAAGAAAGAGACTCAAAATTACCGCCAATCGAATTTAAAGTCTTTCGTGCCAAAAACGCATGTGCAGCATAAAATTAGCTGTCGCTCAGTAAAAATTAACTCGCCTAACTCAATTTTAGCAACATGTCACACACGTACACTGTCACGCCCACTCAACGCAGACCAAGCGACATTTACAATTGAGTGGCCTACGTGCAGAATAAATGTTATGCTTTGAGTTGCAAGAAGCTACGGCAGCGAAGAAGAGGAGTATATAAAGTGAGCGCAGTGTAGCTGCTGCTTAACTAATTTGCCAAATTTCAAGTTGCCACTTTTATTCTTCCTTATTTTATATTTTTACATTTCACTCTATTTTCTTTTACATTTTTTGCGAATGCATGATTTTTCAGCGCACATCCACGTACATATATCTAGTAAGCTTTTTTTTGTTTTTTTTTTGCTTTCCACTCATGTCACGTTCGTTTTTCAAATTTTCCCTTCACGTTTATTATACGACATGCCGCACTTTCTGGGCGTTGCATTGTGTTCGCACACATAGCGCGATTTTAGGCGCCGCAGCGCTCCCGCTGGGTGCTCGCCAGCAGTTTGCTAGTATGGCGAGTTGGCATGCGGCGCTTCTCATTGCTTATGCAAAGCGTCAACTCGACAAAAGTTGGAATAAATTCTTATTTCATAGACTTGCTGCAGACGCAGTGCAGTGTGGCATACTGCTGCGGCGCGGGGTGGGTATGAGGTTATTGCTTTTAGTTTGCATTTGTATGTGTTACTCATAATGCGATTTGCATTTCGACAATGAACTTGAGCTCAATTAGGGTGCAAATGTGGTTGCGCTTTTTCAGTTGGCTCGAGAATTTAAAATTCTCAAATTAAAGGGTTATATTCACTTATGAATATCATAAATTTATGTTTGGATATATTTGTATGTCGACTGTATTCTCTGTAAGTTTGAGGTTTATCTTGTAAATAGTTTCGGAGTTAGGAGCGTATTTGCAAGGACATTTGCAAGCCGTCCATTCGGTACTCAAAACTTTGAATGCGTTTTTCTCGAGATGCTATTTTCAGAGTGGTTGAAGAAAATTTTGCAGAAAAGCCTCAACCGGTCGATTAAAAAATTTCACGGTGTATTTGTAATAAATGAAGAAATAAGACTTTTTATAAAAACTTTAAAATTTTGGCCGCTCTGAAATGCAATTTGTTTCACTAAAGCCAAGGTTTTAGGGAAACTGCCATTTTATAGTAAAAAATTATATTTACTAATGTGTATTCATCAATATTTCAATAAAAGGTTTGGATTTTTGGATTTCGGACAACTTTAAGCAGAAAAAGCTTGCCTTTTATTAGAATAATCCAATGGGTCGACGATTATTAAACTACATTATATTCTATAGGTTAGTTTACGTTGGATAAAGTTAGGTTAAGCTGGATGGCTGATCCAGAGATCGTATTTGGCCTACAATATACAATTCTTTATGAAGCCAAAAATTGAACTCCTTCATCCGTTCTAATATACTATGTTCGGACGGACAACGAAAACATGTTTTCGTGGGAAAAATTGGTTTTCGTACGAAAACTTGTGTCTTCGTCCATATAAAATCTGTCAAACGAAAACACAGTTTTCGCTGAAAACGACTTGAAAACTTACATTCCACTCACTATAATCGGTGTCTGCTCTGTGTTTTGGCGGCCTGTCACTTGATATTTGTTTACACGCAGAAATTGCAGAATTTTCCCTTTGGTGCAACGGCACAACAACAAACACACGCAGAAAGTTTCAATGGCTGTAAAATATGTCAGATCAAAACCCAATGTTTATTTTTGTGCCGTCATATATCACTAGATTCGCCGATGGGTGGCATTTTGTGCCATCGTGCAATCTTGCAAGAACAAGAAAATGCCGCTTTTATATTGTCAGTGAAAACTCATGGAAAACACAAATATTTTCAGTGTCGGTCCGAAAATAATAGTGAGTAGATTGGCAAAGCGCCTTGTGACAAGTACTTTTCTCAGGCGTTTAATTTCTATTTCCACAAGTTCGTTGGAATATCTGAAAAGTGAGATTAATCTGGCAAACGCGGGACCATCAAGAAGGAAGTGTTGCGATACTTCCACCTCGACTTCTTTCATACAGATTCTACAGCAGGCAAGCGGTAAGATTATCAACCTTAAAAAATGAAAAAAACTAGTTAGATAACCCATAGATCAAAAACCTTTTAGAACCCCAACAACTAGGCAGAGACTAGCCTTATTGAGGGCAGAGATCCATCTTAGCCCAAAAAAATCTTGAAATCCAATCAACCAAAGGCGTAGCACCCACCCGTTCCCATTGTATTCTATACGTGTGCTTTAAATTTTTTTATTATTAGATAAAATGACTTTTAAAAAAGGCAACCAATTCGTCAAAATTTTGTCCAAAAAAAAAAAAAAAAAAAAAAAAAAATAATAATAATAATAATAATAATAATAAATATGATAAAAAATATATCTTTGGAATTTTTTAAAATTATTTTTTAACATTTTTTTCACTATTTTCTTTTATCTTAATTTTTTTCTCTTCTTAAACTGATATTTCTACTGGTGTGAGTCTTATAAAGTTTAAATACCTGTATTCAGGAAAATCACTCAAAGTTATCAGTAATTAATTCATAAAAAAAGATGTGAAACTTTCTTTCACTTAAATTTCCTTGAACCCAGCCAATTTAAAGCTCATTACTTCATGGTCAATGTTCGCAAACTTTTCCACTCACTGTGTACTTAGTTCTCTCACTATCTCTCTACTCACTTGACAGCCAACATCACTCAAACTAACGGCTAACACATTTAAATAAATTCAATACAATAATAATAAAACTTTTAAATCAAATACGGGCGAATACTTACACCTTCAGCCAACCTAACAAGTAGAACAAAAATTACACTAGCTGCTTACTCTAACTCTATCAAATTGCAGTACCGTTAGTTTTTTTTTCTCTACCAACCTTTTCCTCTTGAGTGCTCAGCACAGCTAATGCAAACACGGCAAGTTTTTAATAAAGTTTTGAAACAAAACTTGCACAGAAGTTGACAAAAAGTGCAAAAGAAAAGGGAAAAACAGAAAGAAACAGTCAGCGCCAAGTATGCGCGCGGCGGAAAGCGAGAAAATAGGAAATAAAACAATTTTTGTATGCGCCGCAGCCAACACTTTTTCTAATGAGTGGTTTCAGCAAATGCACGCCAAGTGGAACAAAGCAAAGCGAAGTTGAACTGAGTTGAGTGGAGTGAAGCGCAAAAAAGCATACCTATCCGCGCACCGCCGTTTGCAGCGTGCGCGCATGTAGTGAAAAATCAGCGAAATGTAAAAGTGCTCAAAGTCAAGTCTGCCAGCCAGCCTTTCGTGTAAATTTTTCAAGCTTTCAAGCGCTTTTTTCAATCGCTGTGCCGTTACTTGGCTACTGGCCTGTTACGCGCCAGCATTTTTCCTAGCGCTATTCAAATGTTGATTTAAGCAAAAGTTTGTGCCGTATGCGCAGTACGTTGGGGATGCGTTTTATTTTATTTATATTTGCATTTTGCGCTACAGCGAAGTGGTAACTAAGCAAAGCAAGAAAAGTTGTAAGAGGATTTTGATTCATTTTACGTGTCTTTGAACTTCAATAGGCAAATGGGCGACATATTCGCTGCCTAGGGAACCATTACGTGAGAGGTTTGCGTGTGTGTTTAAAGGTGTGTGCCGAGTTATATATTGGATCAAGCGTATTATGGACAGTTTTTTTGTAGGTAAAAATGTGAATTCAGAGCTATATAGTAGATATTATATATTATTATACTCTCGCAACAAAGTTGCTAAGGAGAGTATTATAGTTTTGTTCACATAACTGTTGTTTGTAAGTCCTAAAACTAAAAGAGTCAGCTATAGGGTTATATATACCAAAGTGATCAGGGTGACGAGTAGAGTTGAAATCCGGATGTCTGTCTGTCCGTCCGTGCAAGCTGTAACTTGAGTAAAAATTGAGAAATCATGATGAAACTTGGTACACGTATTTCTTGTCTCCATAGGAAGGTTAGGTTCGAAGATGTGCAAAATCGGCCCACTGCCACGCCCATATACAGTTCAAAAATGGAAGAAATCGGATAATAACCACGTCCACCACCCATACAAAGGTTATGTTGAAAATCACTAAAAGTGCGTTAACCGACTAACAAAAAATGGCGGAAGAAAGCTTCACCCAGGCGTTTTTTTTAATTTAAAATGGGCGTGGCGTCGCCCACTTTTGGACCAAAAACCACATCTCAGAAACTACTCGACCAATTTCAATAAAATTCGTTATGTAATATTTYCTTAACACCCTGATGACATGTGCGAAATATGGGTGAAATCGGTTCACAACCACGCCTTCTTCCAATATAACGCTATTTTGAATTCCATCTGATGCCTTCTCTGTATAATATATACATTAGGAACCAATAACGATAGCGGAATAAAACTTTACACAAATACGGTATTTGAGCTGAGGTGTGTATCCCTTGCGGAAAAATTGTCGTGATCGGACTATAACTTTTCAATACAATTAAAATAAATAAAAATACAATTCAATACTCAAAGTACACAAATTGACCTAATCTAATTAATTTTACAGCAAAAAAAAAAAAAAAAATATGTAAATGAAATCTTGATTATCACTTTATCATGCGAAAGTATAAAATGTTCGGTGACACCCGAACTTAGCCCTTCCTTACTTGTTCTTAATATATCTTTGATTTGTTGATGGGTCAATGATTATATTTGGCATGATACTCCATTAAGATTATATGATTATATATCACATGATGTTACTTTAAGATCATATAGACATGATATCATGTTCATTTCATAAAAATGATGTGATTATACGTCATCTTTGTCATTTAAAATTGTATGACTATAAGACACTTGATGTTCCATTAATATTAAGAAAATCAATGACAATTGAGATCATATGATTATGTATCACAAGATGCACATTCATAATAACTTTTCCGGATCACATGACACAAATTATCATATTTCAACCGTAACAACACATGACGAGACAGTGCCACAGCATCACATGATGTTGGGAAATTCTAATTAAATTTTTCAGAAAATCATGTGACTATTCATCATGTAGTGTACGATCAGATGATTCAAAATTGTCTTAAGTCAACGAGTTTTTAATGTGTACTCGATCCTCTTCTTCACATTAAAAGTTAAGCTAGTTCATTTCAAGTGACTTGACTCTAAATCACTCGATCATATACCTGAGAGAGGTGGATAGCAATATCTGACTAATATACGAGTTATCTAAGATTGATAATAAGCAGGAAATATGCATTCAGATGTCATATGATATTTCATCACGTAAAATGCAAAGTCACAGCAATTTACCAAAAAAATTCACATTAACTTGAAATGATACCATTTGATATCACATGACCTTACTTTTTACTTTATCATGCTAATTTAAGTCATAAACGTGATGTCATACCATATAATGATATTCTATAAATCATATCAAATTCCTCATAAAATCATAAAATATTATCTACTATTCAACAATTCTCAATTCTCATATCATATTAAATATTCCTCATGAAACTTACCTTAACTTATTTTATTCAACTGTCAAACAGGACAGCTCTTTAAGCTTAAAATAATTTAATTCGGACGTTGCATTTATCCTTTCTCCTTATTTACGTCATTTATTTATTTTAGTTTCTACTTTAATTTAATTTTTTCGTTAGTAAGTTTCTACCTTCATTCATTCATTTGCTAGGATACAGTTTGTCATTAATACGATTTCCCTCAACTGCGCTGCTGACACTCTTCCAACCGCGTCACCGAAGGATATGTGGCATCACCAGTCAAGTTGGTTGTCGTGGCTTTTCAACACGTCGCATTGCGTTACAGCGCCACGCTAGACGTAGATAAAGACAAATTCACATGCGTGTACATGTGTGTGTTTCAACGTGAATGATGGCAGTAAATGCAGTTTGTATTTGCGTGAATATGGGGTGTGTGCGTGACGAATAAAGTCAAGTGCGGACTATGTCTGCCGCCAAAAATTGGAAGGGAGATATACCCTACACGCATATAGAGTGGAGTTCTCGGGAGTATATTGAAATAGATATTTTTATTACATATGGCTTAGGTATAATTTTAGGCGCGAACATTTTATTTTTTAAACATTTTTGAGGAAAACATTTTTAGTAAATTTATTTCAATTTCAAATATAACATATCACGCTAATTTTGCATTAGGTATACTTTTAGGAGCCATACCAAAATGTTAATATTTTTGAAGAAAATAAATGGTTTTTGTAAATTTACGTAAATTTTCTATAAAAAATAATGTTTCGCTATATTTTTTGCCTTGAAGTATACTTTAAGGCGCTAAACCAATCTTTTTTACATTTTTGTAGACAACAGAATTTGTATTTAAACTTTTTCCAATTTTCTAAAAAAATTTCAGTATGTCAAACCCTTCCTGGGTATATGACAACAGCCAACGATTCTTGCTCACTGTACCGCAAACTAGTGCTTCTGCAACAAAACGCTATCTAACGGTGGTTGAAAAATATGGGGAAAATGAAATATTTTCACGTTTTGTGCCGCGACTTTTGTATGTGCGAAAAACAATTAACGAGTTTTCTATTACGCGGCAGTTGGTTCTGTTTTAAACACATTCCACACATACATTGAGACATATACGGAAATATTTATGTGTATGCGTTTATGCGCGGTGATATCAGCGTTTGCCATGGATGAGTCAGATAAGTGTAATGTGTTTGTTGTTGGAGGTGTGACAAGCACTCTTGAGGGAAAAGTGCACTTCCACACACGAGTTTACCTGCGCATTTTGCGGTCGTGGCTGCTAAAGCTTTTAGACATTTACGCTTAAAGCCTTAAGGTGTGTTGTACACTTATGCGAGCTTTATTTGTGTATATTTTCAAATGTTGTTGCACTCAGATTACATTGAAAACATTGCATAATTAGGAAGTTAGCGAAATAGTGGCTTTTGATGTATGGAATTAATTATGAAATTATCATTTTTATAAATTTAAGAAGTAATTGGGCGATTGTGCATCACGTTGGTGCTGAATTGATGCTTTTATATAAATTATGGCAAAAAATATTATTCAAAACAAAATTTATTTCTATAGGCTGTCTGAGAAGCAAAACTTTTTTGATACATATAAATGTTCATTGCAGAAAAACTCCCTCTCAGCAAGTATGTTATTTTCGAAATTAATTTTAGCTTAAAAAACAAATAGTAACCATAAACTCTACATATTTTTATATAAACTTACCATTTGTTGCTGATTTTTCGGCTTTTTCACCAAGTCTGGCACTTTAAACGACGTCACCGCTTCAATGACTTCCGCGAGTAGCAGACCATCGCGGCAGTCTGTTGACAAATCGGTGACTTTCTTTTTGGATTTGGCACGTTCGAGATAGTAGTTGGCCCAGTCGGTGTAAATCTGGAAAAAACAAAATAAAATAAGTTGAATGAGAGAATTTAAGAAATTTCATATACGAAGGTGACTCAACAACTCGTTCGTAATATTTTTGCTGTTTCAAATACAAAGCTTTCTTAAAGTCATTTTACGAAAAGTATAGAGTAAAAATAAAAAATAATAAAAATGTAATAACATTAAAATAAAACTAAATAAATATTGAATGGTATATCCACTTGTAAGTAGGTTTTTTGAGGTTTTTGCAAAAGGAATTCTTAAAAAAGCGATTATCTCGAGAAGTATTAATGATAGCGATTTTGCTCACGGATCTTTTTTGTAACAAATAAAATTTTCTATAAGTTTGTCATTTACATTTTTTTTATAGCTTTTCCTTTTCCTCTGAGCTATAGAAATTTAAAGACAAAAAATCGCGATTTTCATGTATTTTCAATGGAACATTTTTACAGGCCTAGTTGAGTACTTAATGTTAATATTAAGGACTCAAATTTAATGAGGTCAAAAAAAAAAAAAAAAAAAAAAAAAAAAAAAAAAAAAAAAAAAAAAAAAAAAAAAAAAAAAAAAAAAAAAAAAAAAAAAAAACACTCTGGTGTAATACACACACAAATATCCTTATGATATAAGTATATTCCTTAGCTCATTTAGTTGTGTCTTATTCTATACTAGACACATTTATGTATGTATGAGCAAATGTGTTGAGTGCCAATCGATTACGTATACGCCCTGGTGACCTCAAGCAAGCTAGCAAGCAAGCAATAAAACACAAGCCTATGCAAAATTTGGCAAAGTCGCTACATAACCTACGCCCTTCCAGTGATGTTATCATAATTATTGGCAAAGGACTTTTGTAATTTCCGCACGCCAACGTAACAAGCAATGCCAAGCCATTTTTGTTAAGAGGCAAGGAAGAATTGATGGTGCTACAATTGCAATTACATGGGGATTTACATATTATAATATATGTATATATAGTTGTAAGTATTCAAAGTGACTTCTTGGATATGTTTGATTAAAACTTGGCTGAAAATATACAAAACTTATTACATTTGTAGAGAACAGCCATAACCAAAACTTTAACAAATGAAATACGGAAACCAAATGCAAATGTTACTTGTTGGCAGTTTTGAAATAAGAAACAAACATTTCAGCAGCTGTTTTTCACAAAATATTATGTAATTGAACTTGAGAGTGCAATGAAACATGTATTTGAAATAAAATTCTACTGAAATGTAGAACACTTGTTCAAAAATAAAATTCCTTGCTTAGGAAAAATGTAATTCTTGCATGAAGCAGCATATTTTATGCGTAGGAATTTTAAATTTCGCAAACATTTTCATAAAAATACATTTGTATATATTCATAAATTTGAACAAAATCTGTATTAACTCTGCTCCATTTCAATTGTGCATTGTTGCAGCAAAACAATTAGCAACTGCAATGCGCACAAATTACGCTTTTGTATACCCTTTGTGGTGCTGACAGGAAAATTTGTTTCATATTTCCTTTAGAACTAGAAAATTAAGACATCAATAAACATGAAAATGCAAATTTCTGCATCCACTATGCAAGAAAACTAGCTTAGAGCACCTGCTGCGCTCATGTACATATTGGATTATGGTAGGGCAAAAAGAAACTGGCTGGATGAAAGTTGGGTTTTAAGAAAGGTCAATATTTACCAGAACTGAGATGGTGGCAAAAAGTGTATTAAGGGACTGTGTGTAGTTAAAAATGTATTATTCTAAATAACAATAGTATTCAGTACAGTCAACAGTGGTATAAAATCATGTTGTTCTTTAAATTTTTTTATATACATATGTGTAAGTAGTGTATGCATATATTGTCATTAAAAATGACAAATAACATAACATCACTTTTCATAAGCTTACAAGTGAAGGAGATACAGAAACCACTTAAATTGAAACAAAATGTGAGTTTTGGTTATAAAATGGTTATTTATTGGTTATATCCTGGTTATGTATTGGTTATATTGGACAGCAGAAGCTTAAAAGTTTATGGTACAATACGCAGTATGATGTAATAAATCGTAAGCAATAAAAAACTCAATTTCGAATTGTTTGATGATACGTTGTTTTGCATTTTAAGTGACGATATCTAAGAAATAAAAGTCTTTAAAAAACATTTCCGAAAATCGGAGCATAAATTTTTATAAAAAAATGTCATTAGACTTTCGGAAACGAATCGACCTACACGGTTCCTTTTTTGTTAAAAAATCCATAAAGGTATACCCCGAACAAAAAGCAGAAAGTTTTTTAAAAGCTTAAAATTGGTTAGTGGACCATTTTCTGCTCCAAACTTACTAAAGCCATGACCTTGTATAACACAACTCAATTGAAACGGAAAAAACTTGAAAAACGCATGTAATATTTCAAGTCGGACTTCCTCAACCGATCCACTGTACCACATTCGTATCTCACAGTAACCAAAACAAAGAACACAAAACTCAAATCCTCAACAAGCCAACACAAACTAACTAGCAAAGAATAAAATACGGCCTGAAGTTGACTACAATAAAATGGAGAATCTATGATGATGGCGGTGATGATGCTAACTCCATTGCCGCCAGTAACTGTTGCTGACATGAAAGTAATGTAAGTGCAAGTATCCATAAAACGAAAGAGAAGACTCAAAGCACACACAAGAGGTAACTAAGTAACAGCAGCGCTGTTAGCAAGAAATAGTTCGACTGGTGTTAGGCGAACGGTGTGTGGAGCCTGCAACAAATGCCTAAGAATTCCAATGTAGGCTGCCTATTTCGCAGGCAGGCCTGATAAACTTGACTTTCAAAAGGATAAAGAGCATGTGAAGTGACAGTCCTTTCAATTTAAATCCAACCGAAAATATACAGGCGAAGTGGCTGAGCAAAGCGGCTTACACAACAAGAAAATTGTGTGAGTGTGTGAGCGCATTCTTTTGCCGTATAAATTCTTTTATTGTGCCTGTATTTTTTAGTAGTAAGGGCCTAGCATAACAGAATCATTGGTTGCAATGTGCGCTCTCATGCAGTTGCCAATGGCAACAATTGTTAGAAAATTCATGTTGTTTGGAAAATTTTACGGAAAATCTAAGTAAGAGAATGCAAACGCATATTTATTTGTTTGACATTTTTATTTGTGAAAAAAAAGTAAATAGTAATAAAACTGTGAAGTTAGTATATGAAATGGATTTAAGCAGAGTTTGAATGGAATGTTTGGCTTTAATAACAGCAGTTTGGAAAGTAAATATTTTGTAAGAATTTCAGTTCGATAATAATTATATTAAATTCTTAATTGAGTTATTATAAATTTACTACAAACCTTCAAGTAATCAGCGCCCAAAAGTGTTGCAACGTCGTCGCTGGATCCTTGTATACTTACACACCGGCCCAACATTTTTATTTTTCGAGACGAATTTCAGTTATTTTTACACATTTTAAAACATTGTATAAACAGTTGTTTAGAAAACCAAAATTTTCACTAATATAAATTCATCCGAAAAGTATGCCAAAAAAATCAGTTATATATTGTTTTACGAAATGACATACTTTTTAACTATTTTAGATACAACATTTTTTATCTTAGATAGCAGTTGCACAGAAAACCAAAATTTCCACTACCGAAAATGTATCCTAAAAGTATACGAAAAAATTCGTGATATTTTTCTTGATAAAACGACATTTTTTTTAACTATTTCATATAATAAATATCTTATAATCGATAGCGAGTGTCAAAAAAACAAAATTCTTTACTCTCAAAAATGTATTCTAAAATTATGCAAACAATATTATCTGTTTTCATGACGATGTGACGCACAATTTTTTAGTTATACATTTTAGAACAGTTTTAATAAAGTTTTTCATGTAAACAAAATTTCCCACAACAAAAAGTTAACCCTAAACGTAGTTAGTCTGTTCCACTGTTTTTTTGACTACTTATAAATAGTTCAAGACCTTTTAAAATATTTTAAATAGTTGTTGAAAAATAAATTTCCTATTTTCTACAGCAATCGCTATAGAAATCAAATTTCCAACTATTAAAAATACTTCCTAAAAGTATGCAAAGAAGTAATAACTATTTTCAAGGGGAAAAAATTATGATTCTTCGCTAAAATAAAAGCTAAATACTACTTTTTGCGCATTATAACAAAAACTTAAGCAATAAGTCAGCCATTTGGCCTTTTGCGCCAAAAAGTATGCAACAATTTTATTCCCCATAAAAGTACTTAGTGCAAGCACAATTCACACCCAAAACTAATTTGCATACAGAATTATGTTACAGATTTTCTTGCCTAATTGTTTTGCAAAGCCTAAAGGTAGGCTATAACTAGCGACATAACAATAAATGTAAACGACCAAAATTAGCATTTCGCGTTATCACAGAGTGCGCAAAACGCGGCAAAGCATTTGAGCTTTAGCCCCTGCACAATTATAGTGAAATATTATTTCATTGAAAATCGTCTACGCGCTTGAGAGTATGCAATAAAAATAAATATTATATTGAGAGCATGCCACGTTGAGTGCGAGGTATTTGGGTAAAGTACTCGAGCATAAATATTAAAATTTTATGTCAAAAACATTAAGCAAATTGTGCGTGCGTGGGTGGTGCGGCGTAAAGTGCATATGGCTGGCCTTATCAACGCACAGCAGCCACGCCTAACGCACAGAAGTCAGCACAACCCTTTGGAAAAGTGTTTTGCAGAAACGTGAACCAATTCACCTAACCCTAAATGGTCATATGGCCACTTGCTGCGCTTGCCGTTAGCATTAGCATACATTTGTTCTACATATATTGCATATTTCCGGGCGTTTTGAGTGGCAGCCGCCCTCAACTGTGCTACATAATTGCAAATGAAAGTGCAAAGCAGCATAAAAGAAAGTAGCTACTAAGTCACTGCTACTTTGCCATGGAGCACGTGTTGCTGGTCATTTTTCGGTGGTGGCACGCTGCGCCCAAAATTATGCACAACCAGCCGACAAGAGGTTATTGGCCGAAGTCTCTTTGCTGCATGTCGCTGACACTTCCATACTACCTACACCCTTGTCAACAGCTTTTGACAGCTAAAATTTTAAGCCCAAAAGTAGGCTTTGTAGTTCAAATACATGTCTTAAGCTAGTAGAGTTCGTTGAAGTATTGAATTCCGGCATTCGGTGGTGGTGTTCCACTGCCTATAAGAGCAACTCACACACACTGTGTCAAATCAACTAAAAAAACAGAAACGTAAAATCAATTTTCGACATTTCTTGCTTCATCTGCATGTGCGCCTAAAGGTATGCAGCTGTGATAATAATGGGCAACCGCAGTGGCAGTATTATACGCAATGGCAAATTGGGGATAAAAACAAAAAGCCAGTGATAAATATGTAGTGAAATTTATGCAAAATGCCGAGATGATTTGCAAAATACACGAAATGGGTGGCATGTCGGAAGTGATACTTGTCGAATTTGCAGCGCAATACATGTTGAAGGGGATAAACGATTGGGGGTTGCTTCGCATAAGTGTTGAAGTGAAATAAATTGCTGACGCCATCGAAGTATTTTAAAGATTTTAAAGACAGATACGCAGGCAATGACATTTGCGATATGAGTGAGGTTGTAAAAAATTACTACGCAATCAATAAATATTTACTAGTACTTGTGGGGGTGATATAAATGCATACATACAAGTGTGAAGCAGAAGAAGAAAATATTGAGAGACAATTATATTACTAGAAAGGTTAAAGGTTTAAGGATGTAGGATACATTGAGCTCTTTAATATTTTTTTATATTATTGTTTTCATATTGAAAAAATTTATTTATATTTATATAATATTTTTTATATTCATATTTATTAAATATATACAATACTAATCGCTTTTTGTAATACTTCATCTGATGAAGTAAGATTTCCGATAGTTTCTGTTTATGTAAATATAATAAGTAAAACTCAAAGACCAACCAAAATATACTAATTATATCTGTGTAGTCTACATTCATGCGCACTTATATTTTTGTGTCGTATACCACTGTTTCTTCACAACTTCTCTTGCCTGTAACGCAGTTCCTTATTTTGATATAATAGGTTGTCAAAAAAGTCTTGCGGTAATTTTATTGAATTTTTTTTCAATTTTCAATTGTTCATAAAATTTTTTTTTGATGACTCATGCCCAGCTCTTGACCTACTATGCCGGTCTCTTTCGACCAATTCAGCGAGTTTATCGCAATTTTCGACGACAGGCCTTCCG
>NW_017535518.1:3915699-3942805 GCF_001853355.1 Bactrocera latifrons | reverse complement strand
CGACGCTATAACTCAAGCAAATAATGTAAAAAAGTATTATATTTGGTAGAGAACTAAAAATTGTCAATACGTTTTCGAGTGAAGTAAATTTATGCAAAATGGAAACAAAACCTTGTCTTACGCCAGTAATATATGCTTCTATATATACACTTTTCTTTCAAGAAGAAAATTGTGAGCCTGGCAAAGCATTATCCATTGCAAACATATTTTATATAAATATAGTGTCCAACTCAAATGTGTTTTTTTGTTGTAAAAGTAGAATTTTCGAATATATTAGTTTGGTTTTTTCGATATCTTTATAAATAAAATAAATTCGGTTAAGTTACATCAGTTATAAATCGAAAACAACTCGACCGACTTTTAGCCTTTATACCGGATTCTTTCCAATTCATAGGAACTACATATGAATTAAAATAAAAATTTGTCGTTTTTTCAACACTCGGAAACTCGATAGGTCTCATCCAGTCTTTTGTTAGACGGCACAGCGTTTCTTTTAAACAAAATTTTGCTTAAAATAGTTTGTCGACTGACGAAAGCCTTCGCATTGACCGAAATATCTTAGAACATGGAACTTAAAAAACTCAAATTTAATATTACTTGGCATAAGCTCCTTTGTAAACTTAGATCTCTTAACTCAGGGAGAAACTTTTGCTGAAAGTATTAAGTCGCGTCGTAGGCTTGCGGTCACTTTAAGATCGTGGAATAAACACCGTTAGATTATGTTTTTTTTGGTTATATGAAGCTGCTTGTCTAGGTGAGACGATTAACCCCTTCGATGAGAAAATTCTGTTAATAGTCACATATGGCACCAATTGCCGCAAAAACTGGTCAATTGTGCTTTTTTTTCTATAATTTATTAGAGGCTGACGCGATGATCACTTGTCAGAAGTCATTTTTCAAAACTAAAAGCAAATTATTGTCTTCTATTATGCCTAAAAACAACAACTTTTATTTGTGTTATTTATAAAGAGCTTTATAGAAGAAACAATTAAAATAAAACTGTTTTTTCAAAACACAGTTGTATGCAAACTTTTATGAACAACAAATGTCTACAATAACTTGTTCCAAGGAAAATTTTTCCGAAAAAAGTTCACAATGACTACTTTGATAACAAAAATTTACTAATAGTAGTAGGCATAGACCTTCTTACTATCTATATCTAACAAACCCAGCGAAAATAGGAAATTCAATTTCAGTTTGGTCTTTCCAACTATCCAAATGCCAAACAACAACAGGCTTGCTTGGAAATAGACTTTGTCAATATAATTTGATTGTGGCCGTAGTAATGTCATTACAGTCATTCTATTTGCGCCACCAAAACTAACTTTTGCAATTTTTCCATAAACAAAGTTTTTCTATCTGTTTAAGCGCCAAAAGTCCCACTCAATCTCGCACGCCACGCAACTCAACAAAACGTCAAATGAAAAGTGAGTGCGGCCACTAAGCGGGCAATAAAGAAAAAATACAGCTATTTGTGAATTGAGCAGCATAGTGGGAGTATTTGTGCTCAACTCATAATTCACAGTAGAAAAATGTTATTTCAATGTGGCTTTTATTTATTTTGTTTTGTTGCCGCTTTTCTGCCTAAGTTTTAGTTATATTTTTATATTCTTTTTGGCAGGTTTGTCACACTTCGCTTTTGGCAAGCCACCGAATTGGCGCCACACGCGTGGGTGATGTCTCATAGTTCTTATTTCTGGTTAGACACACTTTAGCGTTGGTCAACTTGCCAACTCGATGTTGTGGATGCGTTGATGACGTTTTGGCCTAAATTTGCTTTCGATGTTTCATGGCATTTCGTCAGCCATAGCAGAATGTGTCATTAATTTTCGCTTTTAATTGACTTGTTGTGAAATGATCGGAAAGTGAGATTTCGAAAGAAAATGTGTTTTTGTTAGTTTTTATAATTTTGTTTTGGCATTATGTGGCAATATTGTGGTGTGTGGAGATAATTTGAGGTGTGGGAATTCCGCAGAAATAATTTATCTGTCAGTCTAATGCCGTAAAATCTACTGATGGTAAAGAAATGACCATGCATAGACATTTTTCTTCTAAAAGCAATTTAAATATTCAGATAAATATTAAAAAAATGAGAAATTAAGAAAAAAATTTATTTTTGTTTCACCACTATTAAGTTATGTCGTCAAAATATGATTCTGCAGCCTTGAAATTGATAAGGAACTTAACATTCATCATCAAATGGTTTTGAACCATTTAAAAAAGGCTGGCTACAAAAATAAGTTCGATGTTTGGGTACCACATGAATTGTCTGTGAAAAATTTAATGGACCGAATTAACATCTGCGATTTTTTGCTGAAATGAAACAGAACACGAAAAATGGATAAAATACGACAATACTGTGCGAAAAGGATCATGGTCCAAGCATGGTGAAGCTCAACGGTCATCCTGATAATCCACTATCAGCTACTCCAGCCTGGTCGAACGATTGATTATATATTTTACTGTCAACTGACTGATGAAATTGAAACAAGCAATCAAGAAACAGCCAGAACCGATCAACAGAAACGGCTCCGTCTTCCATCAGGACAACGCCAGAGCACACACATTTTTGATGACTCGACAACAACTGGGAGAGCTTGGCTGGGCAGTTCTGATGCATCCACCATATAGCCATGACCTTGCACCATCGAACTATCATTTGTTTCGACTAAGAACTCCCTTAACTGAGTAAAGTTGGCTTGAAAAAGAAGTCTCTGAAAATTACTTGTCGCAATTTTTCGCTGAGAAACCAGAAAATTTTTACACTAACGGAAAAATATCTCTAGCGGGAAAGAAAAGAAAGAAGTGGTCGACCACAATGGTATATATTTGGTTCACTAAAGTTCATTATAAATATAAAAAAGTAAGTTGAAGTTTGATTAGAAATACGAAAAGACTTTTTCGACTACCCAATAAATAGGCTGCACAATATTGCGTAGAATTGAGAACTACATAATAATGATATTAATAATATTCAAAAATATGAGTATGAGGCCAATATAGTGAAGAGTATGTGATCTGAAATCTTGCAAAAATATAATATTTCTTCTAAGACCCCATATTTCTCAACAAAAAATTATTGCGAATAACTTTTTTTCAAATAAATAACGGCAATCAAATGGCGCCATAAAATGTCATAAAAGCCCATTCAAAGTGCTAATATTTACAATTTCTTATTTGAAGAGCAAAATATTTGAAAACCACTTAAAGTGATTCATGGCCACAATTATAAAGACAGTTAAGCGACCTAGGGAAGCGAAGAAAAAAAAAAAACAACGTAAGACGAATGAGAGACGCTAGCCAAAATTTAGTAATGTCAACTCATCACATTTTAATGTGACCCACTTATGGGTCACCAAAACTGACAAGCTGGCAAAGAAAATGTAAGAAGATGTAAGAAAGGAAAAAAGACGGACGCATACGCGCGTTGACACTCAGTGACAAATATTACAGCATTGACAGCATAAATATAAATGTGTAATTTTAAATACATAAGTTGTCTTGGTGTAGTGCGCTCTCATCTGCAAGAATATATATTCCTAGATATACCATACACATATATATATTTATAGACTATATGTGCGTACACACTTTACCTGTACCTGCGTGTATTCTTCATCTGCTTTTATGATCAAAGCATTTGACTTTATATCACCACTGTGTCACCTTTTAAGCAAATTGATTTTGGCAAATGCTCGTAGCTGAGCTGTCAGAATTTTTCAGTAAACTCCCATACACATCTATAAGCACGTATGTATGTATATACATATATATATATATTCATATACATGTATGTAGCTAGATCTATTCATGTTGCTTATCAACGCGTAACTTCTGCCTTATAAAATAGTGTGTGTGTTTGTTGCTGCGAGTACTCGGGTGTATCATTTCTTTTATATGCTTCTCATTTTTCCTTTTTGTTAGCAATTGTTGCTATTTTTTTTCTTTGAATTGTGTATCAAGGGAGTCTCATAAAGATATGATAGGAAATGTAATAGAAATTTATGAGCGCAAATAAAATTGTTTTTTTTATTTTTGTATGGTTTTTTGCGTAGCTGGGCGAAAGATGAACATCGAAATGATAAAAGATGAGTGATGAAATAACATGAGGAGCTTATTTGAAGTTAAAAAAAAAAAAAAAAAAGTTGAATTCTCACTTTGGAGCATATGCATTTATTCTTGCGTAGCTCTTAGAAAATACATAGACATATAACAAAACATGCCACTTCCTTCATAAAGAACTATGTCGACCATTACGTGGATGGCTTCAGTACTCTGAAAAAATCGTTCGTTGAGTTTTTAAATACCTTGTGGTAACTACAAAGTTATACGTGGATATATGCATCCATGATATTGGTTGGGTTAGGTTAGATAGTATGATTGATCCTCGCATCAAGGAATGCTCTGGATCAGTCTTGGACATCTAGGAAGACTGATCTGATGCACAGAAACTACTAAAAATTTATCACCAGATCCTAATAGACCAAGAAAGTTTTTTGAGGTTACCACAAATATGTTAAAGTGATCAAAATAAATCCCAGACAATTTGTTAATTTTGTCGAAGATTTCAATCTCAGTATGAAGTCCGCTGGACAGTAGAAAGAAAAGTGGTTCAATGAATTACACCTCACCTTTATGCATTTGACTTTAGCAAAAAGAAAAAGCTTCCGACAAACTATTTAGCTACACTGGCTACAATATTGTAGGAGTCCAGAGGACATTATCCAATCAGAACATCTACAGTCAAGAGATTAATTTTCTTAAGCGCAAGAAGTTCAGAGGACCTGTTGCGGTTCAGTCGGATTGTTTATCAGCGTTTGCTGTACTCACATTGGGTCCCTAAATCCACCACTAAAGTAAGGATTCATTTTCAATCGGAAGATATTTTGATGAAATGTGAGAGTCCTCTCGAATGTGTTCAAGTTTAGTTTGCAAACAGGAGTCGACGAACCGTCTGGATGGAAATAGAGATCGTTTGCGTAACGGCATTTCGTGCCCATTTCGATTTAGGAAAGAATAAGTCCGACGAAGCCATCATACCAATCTACACTAAACGGTTAATGCCGGCTGCAATTTCGTTTCTTAAATCACACGAGAATTCGTTTTGAGTGAAGAGCTCTTACAGTAGCCACCGGAGAACGTGAGCGTTTCCAAGCGTTGAATCAAATCAAATGTGATGCAATGGCAAATTATACAGAACTCATGGACAAAATTTTACAAAAATTTGCATACAGCGAACTGTCGAAATCACGTGATGCAATTTCTCTCCACAGGTCGTTGGTAAATAACAACAAAATCGATTTACTTCTGTTGAAAAAAATATGGTCAGTGCAAACGGCGGCGAAGTCAAAATAATATTAAAAAAGATTTTGTGGTGAATTTAGAATTTAAAGACAACCAGTTACTATGAGCTTTTGTCCAGAACCAAACTCTAAATTCAGTCCTTTAGTGTCAACAATTGGATCGTCTGAAGGAAGCAATCCCTAAAGATGGCTCGGTAAGATCAAGGGAAGAAAACTTTAGTTCCAAGGGGCAACATCATTTGATATTTGAATTGATAGTAGCTCAACAAAAAACTCGGAGTTTGGTTGGATGGTTCTTGTGCATTCGCTTTATGGTCCGGACGTGGCACAAATTATTACCACTTTGACTATTGTTCTTGCTGATGAATAATTCATTTAAAGAGGAGCTTGCGATATACCAGTGCTAAGGGTGCTGGCGAGTTTCTATAAAAGTTGTAAAATGAAATTACCTTCGAATTGACAAGTCTCGCAACTTACAACTACCGAGGAAGTTATTGTTGTACCATTTTGAAATATTGGTAAGAAATTTTGGCAACTTCAATAAAAAAGTTTTGTTGAGTTCCAGAAAACCCAAATCTGAACTCGATACGAGTTGACTCTCAAACACACACATGTGGAATAATCAAAAGAAGACCAAAAAAATAACTCCAGACTCAAATGCTTTTGGAAACGTCAACCTTGCCTTTTCTTTAACGCCAAAAATTATTACGTAACAAGTGTAGTTGTAAAAGTAATAAAAAATGTTTTCACTTTTGAAGAAATTCGTCACCAATGTGTTTCGTACGATTTTTTACAAAATGACACACACGATACGAGCAACTAAAGCCCGAACCGATCTAACGCCATCAGTATTAGTACTCATACTGCTATTTGTGATAGTATACTACTGTGGTTATTGCATGCGCACCGGATATAAAAGTGATTTTGAGCACACTGATAAGAGAGAGTCGTTGGATCTAAGTCTGATGATGGACTTCGGCGAGACCGATGAGCATTTCGTGGTGTATGATAGTGTTTGTAAAATACCACGCATAAGTCCCTATTCACCGGATGTAAGTACGATTGTTTATGTACGAGAATAAGCATGATAAGTCTTGTAGTGGCTAGTGTGGTTTTATTAAAAGATATTCTCTCAGCAAAGGTAATACATTTCAATATCTAATATTTATATAGCCAGCAACACTGCAAGCACCGGATGTGATTTGTGGAACGAAACTTCAATGTACAAAACCATTGGTCTCGAAGCGGTTCGATAATACATCCAATCGTTACTATTTGCATATAAATGAGGAATGGAAAGATCTTTACTTGCGTGAGGAAAGCGCTGGGCTTACTTGCTGTTTTAGAGAGATAAAGAACGAGGCCAGTGATGAAAAGTTGATGTACAATACTAAGGAAATGAAGGCTTCACGACCGTAAATAATAGCAAATTGTCAATATTTTCAGTGGCACGCCTTGCTTCATCTTCCAGCAAGATTTTTTCGTATCCCTCGATGTGATTGGCGCTATTGTTAACTGTATGCAGCGTGGCACTAAGAAAATTGTTTTCATGGATGCATTCTCCTTCATACATAAGCGGAATTTCAGCGGAGAGTGGAGAAACGACAGTAAAATCGGTGTATTGCTCTTTGGTCTGGATAGTTTGTCGCAGATTAATTTCCGCCGTCGAATGCCAAAATCATACAAATACTTAAAAGACAACAATCATCGTTGGCACGAGTTTTTGGGGTTTAATAAGGTCGGCTTAGTTGGCTACCAACTCTATAACTTACTAAAGATACTTCTCTCTTTCATCTTAACTCAGCTCGGCTACGATGCCTTTCCCAACTTAATGGCGCTCCTAACGGGTCGTCAGCTTCAACAGCAAGAAACAGCATATGCCTGTAAACGAGGTGGTATGCTCGACGACTGTCCCTTTCTGTGGCAACAAGTCAGTAATATGGGCATGCCAACCGCCTACGCTGCAGATAGTAGGGACGACAACACTGAGACCCTGCGATTCCAACATTCACCCACGGATTATTACCTCCAGCCGTATATGCGGGCCGTGGAGCGGCGGCTGCGAACGGATACATTCTACATAACACCACAATATTGCTTGGGACCGCGGCTAGCAGGCAGTTATGTGTTGGATTATGCTGCCGATTTCGCGCAGACTTTTGCCGGCGTTGGCGGTTTAGGTATATTTTGGGTTCATAGTTTTAGCGAGCAGCATGTGATACCGCAAATGATTGATTACGCATTGGCCAAATATTTGAGGTTATTGAAAAGCACTAAGATACTCCAAAATTATGTGGTAATATTACTAAGCGCCAATGGCATGCTACGCAGTCGACTTAATAACCTGGATAGCGGATTTTATGAAGAACGTTTACCATTACTTTACATTTCACTACCTAACGCTTGGAAGAGTAGCCACACGGCTTTATTTCAAGCCTTGGAACTCAATCGAAACCGTTTGGTGAGCCCCTTGGACTTGCACGAAACCATCCAGCATGCTCTAGCGCTTGGTGCAGGCACCACAGAGTTACACTGTACTGACTGCGCGAGCTGCCAATCGGTACTCAGACCAATAAAGGCGAACCGCAGCTGCAGCGATGCTGGCATCGATTGGCTTTGGTGCAGTTGTGAGCCCTTTGTTGCCAAGTGGTGCAACTCTTATGCATCTAGCTTGCTGCTGAAGGCTCTACTGAGGCATATGAACGACTTGCTGCAGCAAGCTGGCTTACTCAACGGCATTTGTGGAATTCTAAGCGCGCACACGCTCTATGGTGTCTACAATAGTCAAGAGGAGAGCGACTACTATTATGTCAAATTCAAGACTTCGTTAAAGAATGCCGAATTCGAAGCCGCGCTTTGGTATAATAAGACAGCGCAGAAGGTTTTACTGGATGAGAGAAAGCTGAATCGCTTAGATCACAAAGATACTGATTGTGTAGAGCAACACAGTGAGTTGCTGAGAAAGCTGTGCGTTTGTCTCTAGAATGTTGTCTATAGGGTACTGTGGAGAAGGAAGGCTAAAATGAAAATATATAAATCTTTAACTATATTATATGAAGCTGATGATACATTATTGTTTTTTAGCCATACTTTTGACTACAATTAATAAGATTTTATGTATCATTGATATATTTACTTTAAATCTCTGTTCTTCGAAGATAAAGATAATGAAGTACCTACCGCCGAAGTAGCCATGGAATTTTATTCACTTTTTAAAAGGTTGCACACTGTTGGACAAAAACCTCCGCTATTCAACGTGTTCAAAGAATTGTAAAAGAACTATAGAAAGAACTAATCGACGAACTTGATTTTTAAAAGCCAAGACTCGGCATTAGAGCTACTGTGAGAGTTGTTTGTTATGTGGTCGGTTGAAAAGGTAGGCGCATTAGAGCCAGACCGCAGGCGGCCACACTTTGTCCATCATAAAGTCTTTTGTGCCTTCAGGTGGTGACCAAATTAAACCTTATTCAGCAAGTCAGCTGATTTCATCCCCATAGCTTCCCATTGTCGCTTAAGTTGGAACATTGGAGGCCGTCCATTTGTAGGTTGGACATTCGCTGACCCCTAGATTTCACTAAACTCCCTTTTTCCGAGAAGTGCGAGCTTTTTGGTCTGTCCACCGTCAACAAATTGTGACAACTTTGTTGTATCTCTTTGTTGCTTTTGTTCCAAGACGTGAGTGTTACTATAGGTCTTAAAATAACACTTGAAGGGTCTGAATGGTTTGGGGCAGCTTAGGGGAATTTTGTTGTCAGCGACCCCCGAGCGGACCATCTGCTACTTTATTTCCTTTTTTCCTATACGAATAGCCTTTAGTACCGCTTGAATGCTCATCAGATGGCTTATGGACTTGTTGGTGAGAGCAGAAACTCACTTGACATCTTTTGTTTTGCCATAATTTCGGCCTTAAGCACTGAATTATGGCAATTCAGCTTGAAGCTGCCTTCTGCGTAAGCATTACTACAAAAGAAGCCCGTTCCTATTTCACCCTTAGTTCCCTCGGTGTATATGTAGATTTCGCCGGTGGAATTGTCCATTTTTGAATTTTTCTCGGTTGCTAATTCAGACTGAGTTCATTAACCAGGTCGAGTGTGGTACCACGTCCGTAGTGTCGCCGGGTCTGACTCCAATTTTGATTTTTGTTACGTGACTTTTTTGTATACAAGTAGTTTAACAAAAGTCGAATTTTCGAAAAGTGCGTGACATACTTCAAATTGTGCTTTTTAAGGAAAATATTTATGTTTCAACTCCTTACCAAACAACAAATACGAGAGACCTCAAAAAATATAAATAATTCATGATTTCGTAACTCTCATGAGACCTGTGGAAATTAAAGCTGAAAAAACACAGCATCATATAATATTTTTGTATGTGCTGCAATCTATAACTCGCATTACCCTCCTCCTTCCAACAAACGAATAAAATTTTCCTCTCATTTAGGCACGAAAGAAAGCACTTGTAAATCCACTCATTGAATCTCCATTGAGTACAGCTGTTCACCTTCGACAAATAATATAACCAAATCAAATTCAGGATGACGCATTTTCATGCGCAATTATCGAATAAAAGACAAAATCCAGACGAAACATGTGTTCGGCAGGACCTTAACATGGAAGGACACAAGTGCATGTACAATGCTTGGACCAATATTAGGGATGTAAGCAAAATCAAGCGGGCGGAAGGGAGGGATAAAGCAACGCCACTGCGTTGGGCAAATGATGTAAGCGGGAAAAGATAAGATTTTAAGGGTCAAAAATTATGCGCACAAAATATGTGAGTGAATGTCGATGAGCTGATAAAAGTAGAGAAAATCGATATAAAGTTTGACCGAAAATTATGTCTGCTAAGCAGGAGCTGAAATTACATATGTACGTATACATATGCATATGTATAAATATTCTGTAAGCACACGGTATGGTCACTTTTATTCACTTTCACTGGATCATCAATGACCATTTGTTGCCCGGACTGATTGGGTTTTATTGACTTTTGTGACTTCCGTCGCAGCAAGCAAGCTGGGGACCACAAATATACGAATATGTATTTGCCACATATAATACACACAGGTTTAGATATGTGAATATGTATGTAGTTGTTTGAGTTTGTGTGCGTGTTATTTATGTGATTTATGAAAATTTGCTAGCCAAATGTGCTGTTTTTCTATTTATCTAACCTCAAACTGCCAGGGAACGTGCTGTGCGAGTTTAGGGAGGCTAACAACCCTCCGATTAACCGGTGGCGATTTGTCATCGTCAATGTGCAAATTAGTAAATTCATTTAAAAGCAATTTCATTGCGATGGTATGAGATTATATGTGAAATTAGATTCAAGTGTAAGAAATTAATTGTAAGCGGACACTAAGCATAGATAAGGATCGATGATACGAGAGAAGGGAGGCACATAGAAATATTAGTCTCTAGAATTTTAGAGTCTAAAATGTTATGGAATATTAATACTTTTAAGTATAATACATTTTTTGTCATATTATTTTTTTCTGAAAATCTTTTCGAATAAGGTCTAGTTTCAAGACTTAAAAATATATAAATATTTGTCGAACAGACAATGTAGCCAATGAAAAAAATTGAAATTCTCTCCATTCTCAAGTATTAACAGATGCCTTCCACATTGGCATTGCCTACATTTAGGATGATTTTTATTCTGTAATTTATTATACTTTTGATTAGAGTATATTAAGTTTGCCAGAAGTTTGTAACACCCAAAAAGAAACATCGGAAACCTTAAAAAAGTATATAAATAAAAGGTCAGCATGACGAGTTGAGTTGATTTAGACATATCCGCCTTTCTGGCCCGCCGTATATATGCGAACTAGCCTCTTAGTTTTTGAGATATTGGTTTGAAATTTTCCAGACATATTTTCCTTTCAATATGCTGCTCATTTATTGTAACCTTCGATATCGGACTACTATAGCTTATAGCTTCCATGCAAACTGACCAATTGGAATCAAGTGCTTGTATGGACAACTTTTTCATTTGATGAGATATCTGCACGAAATTAAGCAATCATTATTATCCAAAGCAGAGCTACAATACACAAAGAAATTGTTCAGATCGGACTACCATAGCTTATAGCATCCACGCAAACTGACCAATTGGAATCAAGTGCTTATATGGAAAACTTTTTTATTTGTTGAGATATCTTCCAAAAATTTAGTAAAAATTATTATCCAAGGTATCGCAACAATCTCAGAAAAATACTGTAGCATAGAGCTGTCATACAAACGAAACGATCGGAATCAAGTCCTTGTATGAAAACTATGATATTTGTCAAGGTATCTTCATAAAATTTTGCACATAATGTTATCTAAGGCATTGCTATGATTTCTGAATATATTGATGAGATCGGACCACTATAGCAACGGCAGCTATGTACAAACTAAACAAAAAAAAAAAAAATAGATGAAGTATCCCTTTATATCCTCTAATGTTATAGAAATTCACCGGCAAGGGTATTACAACGTGAAGACAACGTTTATTTATTTAAAATTACATTCGTGTATGAGGCTTTTTTAATGCACCTTATGAAAGCTACAAATATCTCTTCATAATATTTTTTTTTAATTTTTTAACTAATTATAAATCACAATCCTTCTGTTTATCTTCTTCCACATTAACTTCTTACTTATTAAAAATTAGAAATCATAAAAACAATTAATATTCTTGAAAAATACAACCCAACATTACCCCCTTTGCGCCTTAGCATATGCTACGCCACTCTCAATCCTTTACCTGCTGTTACCGTTATATATAATTTATACGCTAAACGATTAATAAGTTTGTTGTCGACGTTTGTTAAGCGCCAGCCGCTGGTGAAATATTCGTTAATTTAATTATCAACTGAAAAAAAAGAATCTATAAAAAATGAGCCTTTGCTGAGGGCTTGGTGTTGGCTCAAATGCTCACAACTTTCTTAAACAAGAAAAGCTGAGAGAAACAAAAACAAATAGCAAAATTATTATGCCAAAGGCGTAGTTGGTAGAATGTGTTCTAAGAGGCGATTGGAGGGGGCGGCTGATTCGGTTGGGGTTATGGGAAACAGCTGTTTATACATACTTTTTTTTGCCACTTAATGTATACCCCACATCGCTGCTTGGATGCTCGAAGATGATTTCCCGAAACAACAGCAGCCAAGTCAAACAGACGCTTTACACATACAAAACAAAAATATGTATGCAACGTACTTACATATATCCGGTTATAGTGGGCGATTGAGCCTGGCAATCCGAGATACGTGAGGCCTTATTGGTATCAGCATGTGCATAACAATACAAGGAAGTGATGGCGGAAATGAAAAAATGAAGGAGCTACCAAATAAAATAATGAAAAAAAAATGCAAGGAGATTTGATTGGCGTTGTTAAGTTGCCGGGAGCAGCAAAAGGTATGCGCAGCGAGTACGACGAGTTGGTTAACGAACCTTAAGGAAGTAGTTTGTGTATATAGCACTCATATATGCCATGCATGACTAAAACCGGGGAGCTTTGTAACGCATTTCTATGAAAACACCGAGGCTGAGCTTCATATTTAAGCCCGTACATGCTTTGAATTAGTAAAGATCCCAAAAAGTTAAAAAAGATTAACAGGAAGGTGCAACTTAGAGAAAAGTAAACAAAGCGGACAGCGGAAATACTCCCAGCCATGCAATTGACGACTATGCCAACTCTTCTATTTTCTTAATTATGATAGCTGCTTGAGAATCAGAAAAAAAATCGAACAAACTGATAAGCAGAAATAAATTGAGAAACATGGATATGTTAGTGCAGGAAAATACGTAAAATCAGCAATCAGCTGCTGGCAATCAGTCAGTAAGTTGAAATTAAGGACTATACCTTCGCAAATATGAGCGGAAATATGGATGTGATTGCATGAAGCTTGCATGTATATATGTTTTGCCTTGAAGGCGAAAGCAGTAGATTTGTAGATGAGATGATGGAAATACTGTCAGAAATCAAGTAGGGACAGTTACGCTTGTTTGCACAGGAAGTGAAGCATTAAATAAGAATGAATTGAAAGAGGTGACAAATTCCGTATGCCTGCAGCTGATGTGGAAAATTTATATTAGAAAGCTATGATAGACGGAAAAGGTTTGTATAAACATCTGTACAAGTTTTTGGTAGGTTATTGGCTAAATTTTTAAATACACAGAATTTTATTACATAAGCATATTATTCGTTTCGAATCAAATTTTTTGAAGGATTCACCTCATATACTATTTATGAGTTTTTAAGTCAAAATTTAAGTGCAAAATCTGTCTTAATTTTACGCGAATCTTCATAATGAATATGTGAAAACCTTGAAGATTATTACATCTATGTAAATCTATCTAAACGTTGCCTACATGCAGGCGCACATTGAAAATTGAGTGGAATCATCAACCTAATTTGGTTAAAGCGAATAAAGTCTTTTTTGATAAAATACAGTACGAGTAAAGGACCAAGGCCTTACAAATAAAACTCGATGAGAATATGGTATGTCGACCGCTTGATCCATAAATTGCTTGAGAAAACAACTCAAACAAATTTCCAAAAGTACTGGGCCGTGGAAATTTAGTGCAGTCATCAACCTAGTTTGACCTAGTTTGATGACTTACTTGTATAAAAACAATATGGAAAAAAGACCAGGAGGGGAGGATATGGGATACCGGCCTTCTGTTTAATTGTTTGTTAAAATACGTACAAAAAAATTTTGAGAAGCACCGGGTCCTGAGTAATCCGGGTCTTAGGAGAATTGTTTTAGATATCTTCCCCTCTCTCGGCCAGTGTATTTTAACATATACACACATATGTACATATACATATGATCAAATAGTCCGTTAAATTTAAGCTAAACTCTAGTACTTAACGTGGTGGACATAAATGCATTTTTGAACAATTTAGAGTGCTATAAAACAAATCACACATAATAATCACCCAGTATGATGCATGACTAAGACCTATTCCGCCCTTTTTATTTGATTTCATGAGGTGCCCTAAGAAATAAACAGGTTTTAAGACGAATTGTAGACAAACCTTTGAAAAAAATTAAAATTCTTTAAAATTAAAAATATTGATAAAACTTGTCTAGAGTTCATTAACTGTTGCAACATTTTTTCTGCGAATCACAATTTTCTCTTCTAAACTACAGATTACAAATTTTTGATTGTATTCAAAATTAAGTTCGCATATTAATCCCAACCAATCATATTATTAAGCAATTTAATGTATTCACAAACAGAACTCTCTACACTCCTGGTGTATTCCGTTATAAGTTTTCTCTTACATAACCCGCTACCATCTGATTTTCTTTGCAAATACGTTTAATACCGTTATATGCACAAAGCAATTGAAACTTATTTCTTCCAATTTCATGTATTGATCCACTTGTAAGTCAATTGCTAGGTGAAATCACCCACAGCACTGCGATGCTCTAGAACACACACACTTATACACTTTTATATACTCAAAAACAAAAGCGCTTCAAATCGTAAATTGCGTTTAATTAACCCATTTTTAATTGAAAAATTTATAGCACGATTGGAGCAGCCACCACCCACACGCGCGAGCGCCCACCAACACACAGAGCGGCAATCGAGAACCAATACGATTATAGACGCTCGTTACAAGCACTAATTATTAGACGCAGATGAGCGCAAGACTTCTTATAAAATATTTCTTTTTTATTATTTTTTGTTTACATGGATTCACCATTAGAGACGGTCAGCGGTCACGCAACTGCATTTCACGCATTCACCGGAGCTAAACACATATCAGGCAAAAACAAAACAAAAGATAGTGCTACTGTTTACTCTAACTCGCGTGTTGCCAGTTGATTGCACGCTGACTTGGACCGTTGGACCGCTTGTTTACAAAACACGCAACGCTTTTCAATTATCCAAGCACTTTTCGCTGCTGCGCGCTTGAATTCACATCAATGCGCGCGGCGTCACTGATCGCGTAAAAATAGACTCATGTCGCGGTTGTTTCACCAGCGCCAAGGAGCATTGCAACGGCTGATTCACCAAATTTTATATATTCAATTTAGCTTCGCATGCGATCGCGTTCATCTTGCAACTGAGCGCACGGTTGGCGCGTTTGCTAGCACAAGCGATCGTCGTAGCGTTTTCTGCCCCAACTCTCACTCAAAAGTTGAGCGCTTTGCCTGCGTCACACGAGCGCTTTTATTTATATTCAATTAAGGTTTGTTTTTCTTATTTATTTCCTTTTAATTGGCGCTGTGGAACGTAGCCAACAACATGTGACGAAAATTGGGGAAAATCTGCATGCGGCAAGTGCAGCAGTCATTGCCTTCCCTGCCTGTTGGTGGCTTGTGTCTGCGTATCCGCAGGCAGCAGGCATCAAGCAGCCGCCGCCTGACAAGCGCACACGTGCCGTCGCGCTGCCGAGTTATATTTATTTTTGTAACAAATTTCTTACACAATTCCGCTTATGTTTGTTTGCTTGTTTTGGAAATTCACGGCGTGCAACGGTGCGTAACGCAATTTCCAAAGAAATAAACGCGCCACAATTCCACTCTTTGAGATTTGAGCGTATACTCCAACGATTCAGCACTTTGATTTTTTCGAGTTCTTCCAAAATTCTTGAAATACTTTAGTTTGTGTGCCAACCTCCCTCCCTTCTAGTGCTTTGCCATGGAGACCCAAGTGACATGTTTACATCTGTCCCCACATCATTACGTAAATTTATGTGTTGCACGGGCAGAGGTTGTGTACTATTCGAGCTGGATGCTGATATCTTATTAATTATTTTGGAAAATGACATGCCAATTTTGCTTTAAACGGATGTATTGGCTTTACAAATGATAATTTTGGGATCTCTGCGACTCAAAATGTATTTTAAAATAATGCGAATGATTCGGAAATCTTTATTTCATGGATTTAATGATACTGACCGCGGAGAGATCAGTAATGTTAATTTAATTACTTGGATTTGACACACAAGACTACAATATTATTGTAACCTTTTTGAAGTTTTTGAACTTTTATCGTAGAAAGATCATAATGTGATGGTTAAGGGAGATGCGTACTGATTCCCAAAGATAATTGGTTGATGAAATGGGTACCGTTATTGGTTATTGTGACATTTATTCTGTCCATATTCTGTTACAAATTTTACGATAACGATTTACATGCATAAGTTGATGAGAAAATGAAAACTGGTTGTCTTCACACGCTTCAATTCAACCATGAAAGCTGTTCACGAACGCCATGATTTATTCGAGATCATCTCCATATGAAAGTCTACCTTCGGTCAATTGGTGATCTTCTGAGAAGCGGCTTCATTAGCAATACGCAGTCGACGACCGTAAAAGTATATTTTCTAAAGATGACAAAATGTTCACTGTTGAAGAAGGACATAGATAAAATCCACGTAAAAACTTTCAAAGAAGGAACAAAATTATTTTACGATTTCAATTTTGGTTACAATCTAGCTACTTTAGCGTGTGGTGAGGTTAGCTTAGGTTAGGTTATATTAAGTCCTTCCCATCAACTAAGGCTAGCTTTAGTGACCTGGTTGTTCAGGTATTGGAATGAAATCAACGTAAGCGAAGATTCCGGAGTGTCCAGGCTCTCACCGATTTCGGTATCTAGATTCTCCAAGTCTGAGGGCAGCTTCCTCGACTATGTCCCCCAGTGCTATATGCAGGAAAACATTCAGTGTCATACTGATTACAACAGGCCGTCGAAAATTCGCAATTTTTTCGAGAGTGTAGCATTTTCTAGCACCTTCCACCAAACAAAACAAGAACATTATTTACTTAACTATGATTTCATAGAGTCAAACAACTGAAGTCTTCACCTTTGCTTTTCTTGCTCTTTCCTCGATCTTGGGTTTCCATGACAGCCTCCTGTCTGTCAACAGGCTGAAATCGAGTTTCTCCCATTGATAGTAGATATGTTCTCGGTATTTTTACTTCTTAGTGGACTTTCTGGTAGAGAGTCTGCTGTAAAGGTTAAACAATACTCCTTCCGATGAAGAGCATTGATCTTCTGGCAAGATTCGAGCACACATACAAAAATCAGCCAGCAGTGGCTTAAAGTCAATATTCCTTCTTTTATACCTACAGATGATTGGCCGTGTGGAAGTCCAGAATTGAATTCAACAGTCATTCAGTTTGTGGTTAGATTTTGCGGATATGGTCTGTTGAATACCTCACAGAATTTAGAGAGTCAGAAAGAGTCTTTGGTTCGAGCAGTACCGTCACCACCAATGGAACGGTACCTCCTGCTATTGATCAATGGCCGAATCGTTTGAGGGCTTGTGTGAAATCAAGAGATGACCATTTCTAATTAAATTTTGCATATCGTTCATTTAATATAATTATTTTTAACTAAAATTAGCTTTTTTTATAAGGGCCTGAACTGGTAAAAGAACTTATCACAGTCCTTGTTCTATTGAGTTGTACTTGTATGACTATTTTACTCCTTAACTCTTTATAAATAGTTTTTTAAGATCAGTTGAGTACCAGCCACAATTTTTTCCCAAAGCTGTAGAAATTTTTAGACCAACAAGCGACCAAACTACCACATTGGCCTAATGTGGTTACGAAAAAATATTAAAGTGGTTTCCAACCTAGTCTTTTAATGAAACATTCAATTCCAATATACTCTGATCATACGTCTCATTAGCTTTGGAAGTCTATAGGTATATAGGAGTATGCGGATTATGTTTAGTATGGAAATTAGCAAAAATTGTTTTCTTTCTATTCCTATTCATTTATCACGCTTTTCGTGCGCTTTATTTATAATAGTATGAAAGCTCATTAAAAGCTTTACTCTTCCACAACAAATAACTCGCTACTATTTTTAAGCATTTAAGAAAAATCATACTTACTTTCATTAGCAAAAACCTTCCTAAACATTAAACCAGTACCACTTTCAAAACTAAAAAAAAAAAAAAAAAAAAAATTTTAAGAAAAACTTCAAATGCCCGTAAAGCTTGTCGGCATTGAGTTTTCAATTACTCATACCAATTGCAACGGTATTGTTAACGAAATTGTATAAATTGTGGCAAGCAAGCATTGCGGTAAACAATTTACACAAGCCTCGAGTACATACAAATACTCAAATGTTTTAAATAAACAATTACAAATTTCGTAAAACAATAACAACAAAAAAACAAGAAATTTGCAGCTTAGAGAACGAAAACAAACATATTGCAGCAGAGTTTTGTGGCAGCAAAAGCGAAATTCCAAACAGACAAAAAGCGCTAAACAGCAACAGAGTAAATTAACAAAAAGAGAAACCAAAAAGTTTACGATAACAAAATGAATGTAATATTAACAAGTAAAATAGAGTGTAGCAATAATGGCAAGGTAAAAAATTATTTCGTAACTGTGTGTGTGTTTGTGATTGTTTATGTAATGCTAAATGGAAAAGCCGAAAGCCAAAAGTTTCGAATTTCTCGGCAACAATTAAAAAGGATTGGCAGCAGCGGGTGTTAAGTGACGTACCGCCTCACCGACTGATTGACTGGCTGGCTGATGGATAGCTGGCCGCCTGGTTGGCATAATGTTTCATTCTCGCTTTTTTGTTGTTTTCGATTTTAGTTGGCTACATTGCTGGGTCATTGGTGTGGCGTGCGGTAATTTAAAAAGGTTTTATCATAGAAAAGGGACAGCATATTTACTGATTTTTGGCCGAAATGAAAATTTTTCAAATCTGTAGACACAACTAAACAAATTGCTTGCGTTTGTGGCATAAATTACTTTGTGGGCAAAATAGAACTGTTGGGTATATTGGACTCAAAAATTAATATTCATTAACCGCAAAAGTAAATAAATAAACTCAAAATGTTTAAACCGCAGTAATATTGCTGTTGAGATATGTTTACATTGCATAAATATTGTAACGAAATATTCGAAATTTAATTAATTCCACATCCATCTAAATTTCTGCAAATACATTTTATCTTAATGGAAGTGCTCCACATGAATTTCATTACACGTTGCCTTTTGATGAGTCACCGAAACAAATGCAGTGTCTGCTCTAAATACATTTTTTAATTATTTTGTAGTAGTATATGTATATACAAATATTTAGTATGTAAATGCTTCAGGTAGGTCTTGCTATTGTTAGACACATTATGTGCTCATTTACATGTTGACATTTGCATGCGGCAGAATTGTGACAGCAGATGTGGACAGCTAGCGGTAAATGAGTGCGACAACGGTTGCACTAAGCGTAAAAGCAAATATTTCAGAAGGAAAATGTGTCACTAGAAAACAACTCTAATTGACATATATAAAATATTTATACTAAAAGCACATCTAACAGCAAATCTCACTAACCACTTTTTAATTCTTGATTGAAGTTTCATGTTAAGCTCTTATTTTTTTGAAAGAAATGCAAGAAAGGTACTCTTGAATACTACATACATAAACACATATATTAATAAAATTGTCGCAACAGTTTCCTCTTGCCAAATATTCTGTATTTAATTTGATATTTTTTTAGTTTAGTAACACCTTCTTACTATCTTTTATACTCCTTAGCAATACTTAATGCCTTATACCTCATTAAGCCTGCCCACATATTTTTACTGTTTACCAATTTTTTCATAAATTTATTTATTATCATTTAATTGACTTAATTTAAACCTTTTTCAACAGACATAATAGAAAAGCTCCCTCGTTGTCATGATTTAACGCATCGACATTGAATACAAAAGACCTGGTAGGAAATCGATAAAACTAAATAACCATCTGATGGAACTTGCGTCATGCGAATTATTCATCCACCTCTGCCAATGACAATAATATCGTGAAAGTGCTTGGAATCTCTTGCAAAAATGATATCGATTGGATGTCGCAAGGGCATACTTGACAACGTATCTGAGGACCCTACCTGCAGCATACACTTCGTTGCTGCTGATGAGACGTGAGATTGTGAATTTGACGTCCAAACTGTAGAAGAATATGGAGAATGGCGATCCAGAAGTGAACCGAAATAGAAAAAAAAAAGATCACTGAATGCACTAAAGGCAGTGCTAGCTGAGGCTTATAACAAGTATATGGAAAATTGGGTTATGCGTTGGCTTCTATTGGCTTAGCAGCTTATTTTGGTTCCATAATAAATAATTGTATTAAAATTCAGTCCGATTAAAATTTGATCAGATAAAAAGTGAAGAAAATAATATTAATGTCACATTTTTTCATACCAACTTTGAATTTATACTATAAAACGTGCTAGATCTCTCCCACTCCATCTCATATTTCCAGACATATGGAAAGCAATATATTCTTCGACAAAATTGATGGCTTAAATATATCTGATTCTTACCGTATGAAAACTTTAAAGTGCATCAAGAAATTTTTTAAAAATAAATAAATAATGCTTAAAAAAAATCTGCGTAAGGATGGTAACTATTCACGCCGATAGTAGTGCAGCGATGTTAACTTTGAGTTCATCACCTCTGAAATCGAATTATTAAATATTAAGACTGCTTTGAGTACTTGATCACAGCAGTATTGTTTAAAACTAAAAGGTTGTAGGGTTGGCTACGTCAGATACCTTCAGTCGTATTAGCTGTAGAATTCGCTGTTTCTTGCGGTTCACTAGTCGGATAGTCGGAACTGAGGCCAGCTCAACAAGTATTGATCAACTACTAGCAATTATGCAACTGTGCAGCCGAGAGGTCCTTCTGACTGGAAGTAAATCGTAGAAGGTCTGGTGAGCTTTCGTATTCAGCAAAGTCAACCATGCAATAGTAATAGTAATTCTAAATGTACATTGAACCTTTATAAGAATGCCAGTTACATAAACTGCTGGGAAAGGGATGATACAAAATCATCTTAACACAGAATCGTACAAATAGAGAGTCACCTCAACACTTCTTTGTCGAATGTCCCATGTAGATCAAGACTATTGGATATATTTTTAGACATAGTGAAACAGGAAAAATAGATGTAAAGCTTCAAAGCCGATTTTGATAAACGCAAACCTCTTTGCCGATATACGATACCCAACTACGATGTTTTTATCTGAATTCACAAGGGACTGTAACTAGCGATCAAAATATGATCCTCCAAAAGCTGAGGGATCAGCCATCTAACCTAGGTGGCATAATGTATGCCTACTTTTTAACTTTGCTTACATTGTTCCGTTCATTATGCACAGAACAGTGTATATTGAGTTTGCTACGATGTTTGTAAGACAGAGAAATAAATGTCGTATACCCATATAACTATATGTCTAAGTGATCAGAATGGCGGGATGTATCTATTTAGCCATGTTCGTCTCTATCTCCGTCTATCTGTTCGTCCGTCCATCTGTCTGTAAAATTAATACGCCAACTAGTCCCTCAGTTTTCGAAATATCGATTCTTTTCGCTGCAAGAAGCTGTATAATCGTCGGCACTACTGCTGATATCGGGTCACTATAGTATATGACAGTCATGAATACTGAACGATTAGAGTCAAGTGCTTGTAGAAAAGAATTTCCATTTGCGACGTTATTTTCACGAAATGAGTGTTGTTTAAGGGTGGAGTAAGAGTTTTAAAGTAAAAATTCTCTTTTTGGGAATTTATTTCTTAAAAATGGATTGTTTAATTTTATTGTAATTTTTGTGCATTATTGAACATACTTTTTACAATCTGGCGTAATTTTCTCATGCAGAAATATTGAAACATAAGACGGTAACAGAGTTTCTCCTAGAATGTCTTGAGAAAAAAACACCTTGCGGTGTTCGCCATAACTCGGCTTGAAATTATCCGAAAATAGAAACAAAAAAAAAAAAAAAAAATGAGTCAAATTACATTCAAAACTTCCCCCCATCGTTCTCTGATAACTTTTTTTTTAATTTAACAATTATTAGCGTGAATGTTGCAATTATCGAAGAAATTGTTCAGACCTAATAACTGAGGCATATAGCTGCCATATAAACTGACTGATTAAAGTTCTTGTAAGAATGTTTTTTGTGAAGGATAGCGTAGCTTCGGTGAATCTGACGTTAACGTTTTTACTTGTTTTCATAACTTTTTAAAGCACTTTCCCGACGTTTATAAGTTTTTCTGCTTGAGATTTTGGATTTTTTGAAAAACAAAAGGATTTTGTATGAAAGGAAACAAATTTAATTCTGCACCTTAATATCAGGAGAATATTCTTTGTAAGAAAAAAAATCTAAACAAATTTGCAATATGCAAAATTATGCAAATATACATCGCAAGATATTTCCGACCTAACTTAACTTCATCTGTTAGTATCTACTTGCGCACTTCCCAAGCTGCCGTAATTTTAAATGCTATCAATATGTCATAATAAGTCGCTAGTCTGTATCACAAAAGAGAAATATGATTAACAAAATTAAAAGAGAAAATGTAATTATAAGCATATTAATATGCACAACAACAACAGCTGCCAACACATGTGCGCAAGCGTCACTCATTTGCTATAATTAAATGACACAACTGGATTATGGAAGATGTATTTGTGTATTAAATGACAAAAGCAACAACACTAAGCGACAGCAGGAATACGGTGCATGTAGATAAAAATTAATGTCAACACGTAGCGCGTGATGACGACATCGTCATCCGGACACGTCTGTTAAAATTCCCGAACATCTCTCGCGCTTTTGTTTTTAAATAACAACGTGAAAGTCATTCGTAAATGATTACAATATATGGGAGTCTGCGCTGGTGACCCTGGCGAGGTATCAATGCATATATCACTTACTTACACTAAAAATTTGTGGCAGCAAGCGCTCAATGCTGCCGTCGCTGGGGCCAAAGAAATTACCGTAAGTGTGAATTATGTGCTACTTTGTCGCAGGCAATCAGTCACAATTTTCCACTGTTTCCTACGCCGACGAAACAACAACAACAAATACACTAGAAAGAGATATAAACATGAAATGCATGAGAAGCCACACTTTTGTTGTTGTGCAGCGCTGGTCGCTTTGTCTCCCTCGTTGCTCATTAAGACTCGTAAATGCAATTAATTATGTGAGCAAGGAGCTTGACGTAAGAGCCGAGGCCGCAGGCTCCACCCAATTGCGCCCAATATTGCAGGCATATAAAACAACAAAAAAAAGCTTTCGTGTTTATAAACTTTAATATACATTTATGAAGCAAAATTGTATGAATGTGAATGGTGGAAAAAAGTTGTGGGGATTTGAACCTGTCGCAATTTATTATTGTCGCAGCAAAAAGCGCACATATGCCAGCAGTCATCAGCAAGTTGGTAATGTGGTTGGTTGTTATTGTTGTATCAAATTTTTTTATGATTCCGACACACACATATGCATACTCATTAAATGTGTGTACTTGAGTTTAAAAATAGTCCTAGTTGCTGTCCCTTTGGGGGAATTCCCCGCCATGTGTAGCATATTTTTAGCGGCGCACATAAATTTTACTACTTTTGTCGACTGCGCGACTGTGACAGTTGCATCCCATCCCATTGACAAACGCGACGCGCCTTATAAGGCACGAGATAACGTGCGCAAAGGCGCAAGTGTGCAAAGTTCGTGTGTGTGTGCTACTAGTTGTTTTTCTAGCGCACAGATTTCAACTGTTTACACTTTCCCCTTTGCCTTGACATGTTTTTTGTGAGTTCACTTTGATTTTGCTCCAACTGCAAGCGGTTTCACCCCTTCAACCTCCGCTGCCTACTGTAGCACCACTTTTATCTATTTTTAAGTAGCTCGTCTACTTCGGATTTTGCCTTTGCTATTTGTTTGTTAGTCTGTCTGCGCGAGTTCGCCGACCTCGTTCGTTTTTACTTTCCTGTCGTCTATTGACACCTTAACGCTTGAATTAGCGCCACATTTTTTGTTTGGGACTTCTGCGCTTGATTTGATTTGTAGGCGCCTCTGTGCAACCTTTCTACTTAAGTAGTTGTGTGTAGAGTGTCCATTTTCCTTTCATCTAGCAATGATAGTGTGATAATTGCTTGTAATTAGAGATTTTAAGCAGCTTAGCAGCGTCTTTTGAAGGCCTTTAAGCGCTCTCAAGCCGATTGATAGACGATTGAAAGGAAGCGTTGGTGTTGAAAGAAGGAAAAGTATCGCCTTTTAAAGGGCGCAATGAGTCTGATTGATATCAGGGGCATGAAGTAAGGTACTAACTTAATACTTTTTTTTGATATTTTCTAATCGATAGTTGAAAATAATAATTGAAGAAATCAAAATTTTTTTTATATAAATATATGTGTGTGTTGTATATAGGAATGACAGAGGACCGCTTAGAATTATTAGCTTTATACTCTAAATATTATAAATTTGTAACACCAAGAAGAAAACGTCAGATACCCTATAAAATATATACATACATATGTATATACATAAGTGATCAGCATTTGTCGGAACCGGCAATATTGATTCACTATAGCATATAGCCGGCTTAGAAACTAAGCGTTCGGACTTATGAACTTGTATGGAACAATTTTCATTTGACGAGATATCTCCATGAAATTCAGAACGAATAATTTACCATGGCAATAACACCATCTCATAAAAAATGGTTTCGATTGGACCATTATAGCGTATAGCCATACAAACTTAACGATCAGCATCAAGCGCTTGTATGGAAAACTTTTTAATTTGACGAAATATTGGGTTATTGCTTAAAACAATGACATTATCTCTGAAATGTCACACAAACTGACCGTTCAAAATCAAGTTCTGGTAAGCAATATTTTATATTTAGGAATTGTATAATAGCTTTAATACAGCCGAAGTAAACATTTTTTTTTATAATTTTAACTTACGTAATTAGTAAGGGTGCATTTAAGCCAATTTTACACATTAATAAAAACTGAGGTTAGTAAAATAAAAATGACTTAATCTAAAAAATTATCTAAAGTCTAGATTTCTTAGCAGGGACATCTAGAATAGGTTTAAAAAAAAAATCTATTTTTTACATTTCGATAGGACATGTCTTTAGAAGGAATACATTCAAAATTTCCCAGTTTCCCAGTTACAACCATCTAAAATTTAACCTCACACTTCAGTCGGTTAATCAGTTTATCTTTAAAATATGCGTTCCTAAAGCTTTTTTCAATTTTGTGTGAGTGATTACTCTAACAAATGATCGAATTACTATCAAATGTTTCTATATATTCTTTTATATTATCCATACAATAATCTGGCAGTTTTGCGACTAAGCTTTGGGGTGAACTTCAACGCCGTTTTTTCTCAATTTTTATTTTTGTTTTTTAACTGTACATTATTGAATGAATAACAGATCTTAGTGGATGCTTTTCATTTTAGATATCATCGACAGAAAAAGCCGAAATCACTGCAGTAATGGAGAACAATTTTACGTTCTCACGACAGTCGGGCTGAACTCGACCGGATTTATCACCGGCCAAGGACTCTAAACTTGGCAGAATAATTCAAAATTTTTTCATGATTGTGTTCTGCCACTACAACAACAAAAACATCAGGAAAGTTTTTATTACAAAAAAAAATTTTACTGAGTATTTTTAAAATATATGAAAATAAATATATGGTATGTAAAAATACGATTTATATAAGTGACTTATGAACTCTTTATGAATAATCTTTTTACCTAAACGACCCAAAAAATAAACATATAGTACATATCAGAAATGCAAATTTACAAACATTTACCTTTATATATTATTCCAAAGTAAAAGATATATTTTTTCTAACTTTAAATTATTTTCCACAGAAGCTTAGAACAAATTCCAAAAGCAATCATTGACTATTAATTGCACTCGAGCGATTAAAATTAAAGAATTCTTACCTGCAAGTAAAAGAGAGAATAAAAGATGTTTATTAGCAAGTGATGCAAAGATTGAATAAATTTTAACAATAAAATCAACTTAATTTATGGTCAGCATAGCCAGCCACAAACGCTTATGCAAGTATAAAAAGCTGGCAAATTTCACTTAAACCGACAAATTTGTAGCAATTAGAATAGCAACTCTTAATACTTGCTGAGTGAGTTGAATTTCTTATGCAAGAGCTTAGTGAAAAAGAAAACTTGAACATGCAAACTGTAAATAGATCTGTGTATATATAAAAAAATGTGGGCAACTGCATTTGCTGTGCATGAAAGCTTTAAACAATGTTGATCCTTACGTAAGCTCCTCACGGCCATTTAGGTAAATCGTAGTGATTGCTTTGGTTGGCAGCAAACGTTTTTGCATTACATAAGAAATCCTTTGCTAAACATTTTCTTAGAGCTTTCATAGCAAAAGCAGAAATTTCATATGCACATGCAGGCACAAACACACACAAACATGTGTGAATGAATACACACACATTGTCACTCACACATCGGTACACATACATATATTTTGGACCCTAAGGAGCTCAGCATTTTCGTAGCATTTTTTTAATCCTTTTGCTTTTCAATTCTTGCTTGAGTAACTCTGAACGCCTGAGATGTGTGTGCTGGACATTTGAGTTTACTTCTTCTTTCTTTTGTAGTTTTTAGTAGTTTCAAAAAAGAAAGATCAAGTTTGATTATTTATGTATAAAGATGTTTACATTAGTCTTGCAGTCTTGTCTTGAAGAAAAGATAATAGATTTAGTGCACTTAAACATGTATATATATATGGATGTACATATATAAATGTTATGGCAAGCATCTTACGGTTGATAGCTGTCAGGCAATAAAAGAAAAATATGAATGCTTGACCACAAGTCGTCACAATAAAATGAAAACACTGTTTTTCGGTTGTATTTAGTATTTTACTAGTCTAAACATTAGAATTGAATTTTTTCGTTAATTTTGAACTTATAATTTTAAAAGGTAGTTGACTAGTAAAGAATACATTTATTGAAAAAATTATCCTTCAAGCTTTTTATTTATTTATTTTTTT
>NW_017535518.1:3843856-3915572 GCF_001853355.1 Bactrocera latifrons | reverse complement strand
GATAAAAATTTAAAAGAACTCTATACAAAAAATATGTATGTATACAGGGATAAATATAAACCTCGCGAATTAACTATAAAAATTTCTCGATAACAATATCTCAATATATCGATAAAAATTAAGTGGATTTTTATAAAAACTGCTAAAACTAAGTGTTATCATAAGAATCAAAAAAATAATTTATTAGATTTTTTCGATAACATTTTAAAATATCGAGAAGAATTTATTTTTATATTATCGATAATGTTGAAATTAAGTGTCATCAAAATAATAAAAAAAAAAAATGTACAGTATACAGCAACCGAACGAATGATGAATTCTGTATTATACTCCAATTTTTTCGATAGCAATATTTCAATATGTCGATAAAATCCGAAATGGAATTAAAGTCAATATGTCATCGATAATTCAAAAAAAAATTTAAATTTGTTGCAGAATCCAAAGATTAAGTGAATGGAGAACTGAAAAATACAAATGAAAATTTAAATGTACTTTTGTTTATACTTTTAAGTAAAGTGTTATCAAAACAATCGGAAAAATGTATAATAGAATTCTATCACCAAGCGAATGTTGAATTCTATATAACATTCACATTTTTTGGATACTGAATAAAGATTGTTTAAATATCGATAAAAACTAATTGGATTTTTATCTATATCTTACAAATTATGTCAAAAACAAAAAAATTTATATTTCAGAGGTCAAGCGGAAAATGAATTCTGTATTACATTTCAATATATCGATAAAAATTTAAATTATATCCATAAATATTGAAACAGTATTTTATCGATAATTTTGAAAATCAAAAAAATTCTCTATAACATTTAAATATTTTCGATAAGTGTATTTCAACAAATCGATAAAAATTTAAATGGTATTTTATCGATAACTTTTAAATAAAATTGATTCAAAAATATTTTAGATTCTAATGAATGGTAAATAATTACACTTTATTGGGGGAGAAAAGTAGCCCTTAATTACATTAGATTCCATAATTTTCTGGCTACTTGGAATCCCTCTGTGACTTTAGAAAAATATTGTTCATTTCAAATATGCAAGCCGTTAAATATGTGACTTAAATACAATGCTATTGCACACTTTCAGATTCGAAGTCAACTTACTCATAGCTCAATTTCCAATTGGGTATTCCTTTACACATTTACACACACAAAAGGTTTGCTTCAAATATGCAATAAAGCTTACACTTCATACTGTAATTCACTTCAAATATTCAAACAGAAGGTCACATAACATTCTTTCAAACTTTATTAAAATACTTGGGGCTTTTCTTGCATTAATAGCTAACCAAAAGGATTTGAAACTTTATAAATGCACGAATAAATAAAAAAAGGGTAAAATTGTGGCAACTGTGAAAGGATAAAGGACAAATTGCAGAAATAAATGTTAACTTCCATTAGAAACTGCAGCAAATGGAAGTGCTGAATTACAAATATTTTTGTCAATATCTCCTAATATTTTACTTCGCATATTAAAATATTCTCCATTGGCAACCCTCTTTGTTTTTTAACTGACACTTGTTGAAGTTGTCCTACCCAAATCACGTAAGCTGACTAGGGGACGTAATTTTTACTCAATTCAGCTGCAAACAGCTGCCTTTTTTATTACTATTTCGCGAATTCGGATTATCATTGACGATAACAACTTTTGAGATTCCAAAGAAAATTTTATTAAACGCATTTTCTTTCTCTTAAAGAGTTCTGAATTTCTTTCACGCTAACAAATTCTGGTTTCAACAGCAAACTTTTTTGCAATTATTTGTTTCTTTTTTTTAAGAAAAGCTTCTTTCTTCTTAAATTCAAGCCATAATTTGCCTAAATTTTCTCACACTCCGCTTTCACCTAAGCGCACAATTAATTTCCTGAGAACATCCCACATACGTTGCAAGCATTTAGGCGCTTTCAACTCACAATGGCGTATCACATTTTCGCTAATTAAAATATAAAGTCTACACAAAAGCCCCACAAGTCGTCCCACAGACAAACACAGTTACGCCGAAGACAATGCGTAAATCTGCTTGGCATTTTAAAGTTCCCCCAACCTTTCGCTTCCTCTATCGTTTGCATGCTTAATCCATCATTACCCGCTTGCATACAGCAGAGATTACACGCAGCCATAAAGTATGCGAGGCATATGTTAATGGCAATGTTTCAGCAATATCCAAGCAACCTTAAAGCATAAGGTTTGAGGAAATTTAATAGAAAACTTATAAGCAGTTTGGAAACTTACGGTTGCTTTATTGTGTGGCATGGAAATTTTATTATTCAAATGTCTAAATCTGTTGGCAAATATAAACTGGTAAGGGTATATGAAAATATAAGCAATATAGCTACTCAAACTTGTATGTATAATATTTGTAATATACATACATAAATGTTTAAATTTATGCTTCATTTGCTTAAGTTTGGTATGATGTTTGTTGCAAGCGCTTATGCGCCTAAAATGCTGCTAACTTTGTTTACGCGTGATTTGCCAACAATTCGTGGCTTGTGGTATTGCCGGGGAACAGGCAGCTAATTAGCCAGACAAGAGATTGTGGTGAGGATTTTGAAGGTTTGTACTAAAAAGTTTCGATGCTTTGTATTGTGCTTATTTTCGGTTCATAAAAGCGGTGTGAGTGTTGCAAAATTTCGGTTCTTGGTTATAGTCTGTATTGAATAATGTATGCTGAGCGTTTTATTAGAACTATTTTTAGGTTTGTTTAGACTTGTAGTCGTTATCGGAGCAGTTCCAGAAAACTACAGGCAGTTCACTTTTGTAACATCTGGACAAGAAATGTAGCAAATATTTTCCGCATTGGTTGAAATATGAAGACAAAATTTGACTTTGATTGTAGGTACACAGAAACGATATTTTCATGCACTTCCTATTGTTGGATCTTTATCTTATTGAAACCGAGTACAGCTAATCATAGTCTTAATTGTATTAAAAGATATACAGAAAATATCTTAATCCGTCGTGAAAAAAGTAAGCAATAGCAGATTATCTCGGCTCTAGTTAAAGGAAACATTTAACGTTTCGCATTGAAAATATAGTTATGTTGATTACTCTTCTTAATCATACAATATATCATTCTGAGCAACATCATATCTCAACAAGCTAAATCGAAGTTTTTACAAACAAATCTCTCTTTGGGAGAAAAGCTGTTGCCTTGCCCAAAATATAAACAACAAGTAACTAAAAACTGAAAATCATACAAACACTTCGAAAAAGGTGCTTCAGTGAACTTTGCTGACGCTAAAATGACTCAGAAACCAATAAAAACTTATTAAGGATAGTTTAAGAAGAGCTAGGAAAATAAAGCATTTGGGGTGCCCACATTATAATATACTGGAGGAGGTATCAATAGTGAGGCCGCATGGTCATCCTAAAGGATGACTACTCTTCTTGGACCTAGACTATGCACTAAACTCCATTTAGTATCGCAAAGGTCCAAAATTAATATATGGGTGGCTAATTGACCTCCCAGATTGGCCTAATTTGACCTAAAATTTGGGGCCCAAATACATAACTTATTCCAAGTGTTCTATATCGGATATGTGATAATACTGAGTATTCACAGAGAAATTGTAAAACCGTTATCTCATTCGATATGTTTTTGCAGATGGGTCAAAAACTGTTACAGAATAGTCTCATCTTAATAATTAATAATCAATAGTTATAGATTATATTATTCGGTTCCTTAAAGACTATGGATCCGTTAAAGCTCATAATTGCTACTAAATAACAAAACTTCTTTATTTTCCATCTGCACATCACCAAAGCTTTAGATACCTTTTAGAATGCTTAATGACTCTGAAAGCAACAGAAAGCGATATTAGCCTTAAATCATACATACAAATACTCTTTGATAGTATGTCTCGAGGGAAACCTATCCACTTATAAATTTATAATAGTTAAGAGACAAAAACAATAGCAAACAAACTGTTAAGACCATTTTAACCAAACCATCATTTATATGCACCAACACAATTGCAAATTTAAGATTATTTTACTCAAAATCTATAACAGCACTTTCGCTTTGCATGGACTTTTTGGTTTCTGCAGTGCTTCATGACCCTTCAAAATAAAGCTTTTGATTTTGTTATTGTATTAAGCAACCCAAATCTATATATGTTTCTGTATTGACTATATAAAATGGAGCTAATCAAGGTAAATCCTTCTGGATGCTTTTAAGTGTCACCGCTCGCACACCAACGCCCCGATAATCGAGCCGCTTTAGCTATGTTAGGCACTTTTGAAATGGGTACAAATGATTTTAGTTTTCACTTAAGCTTACACCTCTCATCTCGACATACTCGTATACCAAGCTTCACGCATATATATTTACACCAACAACTCGCCTGTCCATTCAAGTGCCAATTTTAAGTGGAAGTTTCACTGAAACCATTTCCCTCAAATCCATAGCTACCGTTAGTGCCAGTGGTAAACAGTTATTCATCACCGTTAACTCCCCGTTGGCTGACAACACTTTGAGAAAGGTTGTTTAACTCGCTGGCCTTGTACGTACTACGTTGCCCTTCGAATAACGGTTTATGCGGCAGTTTTTCTGCTTGAGCACACAACTTGATTCGGGTGTCTGCTCATCGCTGTTCCGTTCACACTTGACTGTTCGCTGGGCATGGCTTACGCCTCCTGCAGGAGCGCGGTGGGGACGCCTTTTCAAAACAATCGTAAATTTGAGTGTTATGAAAGCTTTACGACATGTTTTCTTGCATTTGTGTTTGTGTGGGTGTGTTTGGTGTTCACAGTTTAGTCATATTTGTTCCTGTTTAATCAACGCCGCCCCTGTCACCGTCATAAATTTTAATTTTGCTCGACTTAAATGAGAATATGTGCTTACTATGGTTAGGGTTCCATTTCTTGAAGGTTGTGTTACTTTTATATGTAATTAATCCCTTCGGCGGCCAAGCCGAGTTGGCGCAGCAAGTCCTTTGCATACATATATTTGCACTTCACTACGACTCGCTGGAGCTAATTTTTAATTTTCATAGCTCACATATTCCATGCACCACACACACACTTACACTCAGGCACACTTATATAATCGCACGGAGTTAAGCAGTAATATTTCCCAGCCCAAATAAACTCGCTCATAAAATGAGTAATTACCACTCGTGGGCGCAGCAGACCCAGAAAACAGTTTTTTTGCTGCCCGAGGGCAATTGTTCTTTTCCCTCCGTTTTCCGTTTTATTGAAACTTTTTTAAATGTAATTTGAAAAACGGTTTCAACATTTTCTGGCCGTAGGCTTAGCGAGGGGATTTAAGCACCCATATATAGTAGTTAAGCGCACAAATTATAAATTAATTTTTTAATATAGCGAGTTGCTAAGGCTTAAGCCTAGGCAAGCATTGTTCATACAATATTTTCTTTACGTCACAAGCACGATTCTTTTAAATGGTCTAGTGTAGATGGTAGGAAGTTAAATTAGTATTTTTGTTAGATCTAACTTTAGCAGCTTCGTACTCTAGATTTGTCTGTTATTTAATTTTTTATTGGACCAACATTAGTTATGTTTTCAGCTACCTCCGTTGGCAGTAATTTTTTTTTATTGATTTGAAATTTATAAACAGTCAGTGCTTATTAGAACCTATTAAAAAGTATATAATAGGTGGAGTTTATAGATAATAGAGGTTGCTTTTTTAGACATACGGTTATCTAGAAGAAGTAAAATAATTAAAAATTTGTGTAACGCCAGCCCAGATATTGCTGCGGCTTCTAGCCGAGCGGCTCAATTTTCGGTCAGTTTTATTTGCAATTGGAGTCATCTGTTGGCAATCAGACCTTTCAAGGCGTCAATCGTCCCTCGCCTATCTAGGTAGATAAGCGACTAAACATAACCCCATAAAAAATACTTCGGCGGTGTTAAAACGCATGATCTTGGAAGCCATGGAACCACGACGACAAATAATGCACTCAACAAAAGTTTCCTTCATTAAATTGATTATTTCGTTGGCGGTTTGGCATGTAGGTAATTGGTGTTGGAACCAATAGCCAAGCGTATCATGGCTGTAACTTTATGGCCGACCTCTTTCTCATAGAGCAAACCAAATACCATAATGACCTTTTGAAGATGTAACGCCGTCTTAAAACGGCTTGTTGATTATTATCACTTCAAATCCAAAAATTTTGTTTATTAACGCTTTCATGCATGAATTTTACCGAGAAAAGAATTTTCTTGCAAAAAAAGAAATCTGTAGCCTTGCCACGAGCTGGGTAGTCACTCGGCTTCATTTCTTGAACAAGTTGGGTTTTCTAAGCGGCGTGGAAATGTTGAGAGTGAGGCGGGTCTTTTTAATACTCTGTTCTACAGCAGACTTATCGCTTTCGGTGTTGCCTGCACGGCGTTTTTACACTTGTTTAAAAAAATTGTTGTTGGTTACATACAAAAATGAGTTTACACAATAACAATTTTCAATGCTATGTTTTAGAATCGTTATAACTTATAACTTTATGAGATTATATGAAAACCCTAATTGTATTTCAAATTGAAGCCGAGATAAATACATGTGGCGTTTCTAACAATTAATCGATTCGGACAATTTTTAAAAAATTATGTATTTTCTATTCCAGTGTGCATATATACATTGCGAATGTGAGCCAAACATATCCATAATCTCAAGCCAACGCCATCTAGCGGGGTTCCTATAGCGCTTTTCAAACCTTCGTCTTTTAAAAGCACGGGACAGCTAATATTGAATTTCTGATTAATCAGCAATTATTTCTATCGACCTAACTAATAAGCCTTCAGATAGTCAGTGAGTTCGATGGCTAATGATAGATGGGATGACAATTTGAGTATAATGAAGGATTGACCTCATTGTTTCAAACTAAGGCACATGCATCATTCAATTGGTTAATAAGTACCATTTCTACATTTATATATTGAATGTGTGTGAATTTGTGTGCATGAGAATAGAAACAATAGAATACCCTCTGCAAAAACTCAATTATAAATATTAAGGAAACAAAAAGTTTTTTTGCTGCATGGTTGCTTTGAATAAACGTCACTTATTCGCATACTTCTGTGACAACCAATAAATAAGGTGCAGACACGAGTTTTCGCTTTGATTTATTAATAAGTTTTCGATAAATTATTACCAGAAAAAGAAGTCAAAACTTGCCTGCCATTTATAATAGAGAATATCAGAAGTTTGTGTGCACCTGCGGCTCCGGGTGCGTGCAAGTAAATCATTTCGGCCCATTTCGAGAAGTTGAAAGCAAAATGTGATACGAGTAAGTAGTAGGTACCAACATGATGAATGATTAGCTTAATGGTGGTTGTTGGGTGATAAGCAGCGCCAAGGAAATATGGCGGCGAGCATATGAAGAAAATACATTTTTTGTGTTTGCAATGCAAGCGAAAGCCGGCTAAGCTTAACGAGGACGTGCGAATATAAATATTTTTGCGATTACATATGAATGCACAGTTATGAGCTGTACATACATATGTATTTGTATGTGAGTTGATTATGAAGCAGATGATGTGGCTGCCTCAAGCAGCGGCGGAAGTGGCTTGTAATAGCAGGTTCCTCAAAGTATGTGTATGTGTGCGTGCGTTGCCAACGACGTTGATGATGATGTTTGTGTGGCATGCAAGCTAATTTTTCAATTTCTTGCGTGCGCAGCTGAAATCAGTACAATGTTGTTAACTTTCGCAAGCAACACACACACACAAACAACTTTCCACTTGCACATTTACACACATATCCAAGAAAGTAAGGTGGTTCATGTATGCCTTGCATATCCTTGCCAAACATGTTCGTGATTTCGTGCGCCGCGTTGACAAATCGTGCAGAATAGCACACATATAAATGGCTGGAGCGACAGTTAGTTGGAAATCACTGCGACTTGCGCACATGTGAGACTTTCTTCGAACGCTGACTTAACGGTCTGCGAGTGACGACTGTGTTAAACGAAACTTACATTCGTCAAAGGCACAACACAACGACAAGGAACTTATAAATACAATGTACTCGTAATCGCATCACGTGACTTGTGGTCATGTGATGATGGAATGTTACCAAGTCCACTGAGGCATGTAATTCGCTTAATGTTGGGACTAACGCTTAAGAGTGTGGGTAGAAAGAAAGTTTCGCAGATTTCAGCGGCAAATCACTATATTCGCCAGTTAAATAAAATAGTAGTTGGAATAATAATAGCTCAGTGTTTTTGGCGCATAAAACAAACGGCGGCCCTATTTCATGTGACTGCAAGAAATCACGAATTGGGGGTGTGCGAAATACCAGCTCACATTGGCTCTGCCATAGCACCAGCTTAAGGCAGTCTGCGTTCAGCGTTGGCAGCTGCGGCTCCTGGGTCATCCATTCATGCCGGAATTAAGTAAGCAAGCAGCAAGATGAATGACACAATTGTTCCAGTCATGAATCAAATATCAATTTCATACGCTGCTTAATGAAAGCTTGTCAGCAATGAGAGTCACCCTCGCAGGCGCGCGCTGACATACGCATTGCAAAACGAAATTTGGCACAGCCGTGGCAACCAGCGCTTTGCACCTTCCACAGCCGTTGATCTACAGCCATTGGACTTTCTCGCATTTTATTTCAGTTATTTGCTTTCAGTTCGCTGAAGGATTGCTTGCCGCTGCTTGCGCTTCATTTGTCTTGGCTTCCTGCCGTATTTCAACTACTTTTTTACTGTTTGATTAATAATCGCTAACTTTGGACGTTGAATTTTAATGCAATTTAAACTGAACTCCTCTTGGTTCTTGGAAGCGATGACATTATCGGAGGCAATGCGAAGATTAATGAAGTGTTGTAAAGTGTTAGGGTTTCGATGTTCTGCTTTTGTTTTTCGAAGAGTGTTGGTGTGTAAGGATTGTGTGGAAAGTGTTTGAAAATGATTTTAGTAAAAAATGTATTTTAACGGTGTGGGAGATTTAGTATGGAAAGGAAGTTTGACGAAAGATATTTTCAAAAGTAAGTGTGATAGATAAATTTAAGATCGCTTAGTTAAAAATTGTTTTTTTGCCTGTGTATACGAGAGATAGTACATGTGTGTTAGCTTTTGCGATAGCGATGTAAAAGTTTGCACATATCCTTTTCACGCCAAGGACATAACTAGTTATCGGAACCAACAGAAGTCGGATCTGTAATGTATATAGCCCCCACACAAATTGAAGTTGTACTTTGGACCAAGCGGTATTAATGTTCTTAACGAAACTTTTCGAACCTACTAATGTCTATGTTTAAGGCCTTATAATCTCTGAGACCAGCCTCCTGAACTTGAAAAATGATACCAGCCTTCACACAGAACAAAGAGAAACTTCATCAAACCTTTAAAGAATTATGCGATAAATATTAGGAAAACTTAGATATCATCTGATACCCTTTTTTGGAAATGAATGTTTTATCTTGGAAACTTTTTTTTTAAATTTTTTTCGTAGGGTTTGTAACGTAGATTGTGTTTCTTATGATATACATATTTTATTAAATGATTCCTGCATAATAACCTAAACCTTATCTCAATAAATGATGTTTTGCTCTTTTGCACCCAAACTAATAATTCTAAGTAGTGGTGTAATCGAAGGTGCTCAAAAGCATAGCGCATCAAATCAATGCGTTGATCAGCTTGACATTTTCAGTACCCATTGGCAGAGTGGAATGGACGCACTAACCACCTTGGCAGGGTTCGAAGCCCATCTAAAACCTCTGCCGTGCTTTTGTCCGGCACCCGGTAGCAATGCAACTCCACATTCAACTGACAAAGTCAGCGCTTCCACCCATTTGGGTTTTAACCACAACCACCACGATACTCCCCGAGGGGGCTCGTTCGCATGAATAGGTTGTAGTAAACTGCAAGGGGTCCAGCTCCCCGTGGTACCAGTATTAAGTCTCTGGTCAGACTTCGTGGCCGAAGCTACTACCACTTGAGCTTCCATACAGTTTTGGACTAATGACCAGGAGTTGGACCCCAATCACCCATCACACACACACACATATCACTCATCCAAAATTGAATCCTAATTCCCAGCTAACCGTCTTCGCGACTTAAACCACTCACGCGCAAACGACACTAACGGTTCGGTATTCCGATTTGTGGATATCGTGCCACTAAGATCTAATCCACTACCAGTCCAGCTAATTCCCATACCACTCAGATTCCTAATGTGCGAGTACATCGAGCATTCTGCTAATATATGCACCCAATCCTCTACTCCTGCCCCACAAAAACAACCCGACCTATCAGATAGTTGACTCTGAGTCACTGTTGACTCGAACTTGTAGATAATTTTGCTTATCTTGGAACAAGAATTAACAGTTACAGCAATGCAGCCTGGAAATCCAATGCGGGATAACTCTTGTCAACACTTGCTACTTTGGACTGAGTAGGCAATTGAGAAGTAAAGTCATTTCCCTTCGAAGAAAAAAAGTCATGACAAGATCTGATGACGCGACGTTACGAGTTTTCCAGAGAAAGGTTCTGCGGAATTGGCGCCACACTGCGAAAAGAAGAAACGACTAGCGCGTTGCTGTAAACTCGGCTATAACCGCGTAAGTCGGAAAATGAATAAACTTTGAAATTGTAAATTTCAACTGAAAAAATCTGCTTTTTAAAAAAGTTGATAGCGTTTTTTTCGCATATATTTATAATTGCTGATTATATTACCATGTTCAGTTCTCTCAGAAAATTAAAAACCAAAATCCACCAAGCGATTCAAACCCCTTTTATTTCGTCTAGTTGCTATTTCGTAGTAGCAGACGTTTTCAATGTCAGTGTGCAAGGACAACTCTCTTCTCAACCAGCTTATCTCGAATCGAATATTGACCATCTAGACGCCGCCTTAAGCTATTTCATCCAACTCATAACGGCCTTTTTATTGAGTGCTAAACTGTGACACATATTATGAGAACCTCAAAAAGCTCCACAGGCATTCCATGAAAGTGAAAACACAAAATATGCGCATGAAAAAAAAAATATATATAGAAATATTTGGCCATTTGCCATGTTTGGCACGTTTTGTCGCCAAAATAATAAAACAAAAATCAAATATGTACATACATAAATCAGCTCCAACAAATAAATGGAAGAAGAAGAAGACACGCAAACTTTATGCATGCCAGCCCAACCAACCTAAGTAATTTTCGCTGTAATATTATTGTGTGCGTGTTAAAAAATAATTTCCCAGGATAATTGCAGCGGCTTACTTATTATTGACCCTAAGCTAGTACAAAACACACAAAGCTACATAGTATTCGAGACCCTCATACTTAGATACCGAGCAGAACGCACATTCCTTTATATGAGTTTTTGTTCCGAGAATTTGGCAAAAGTTTACGCACAAACTTTCTATTTGTGCCATTTTTGTGTGCTTGTTGTGATTGTTGGAATTTTCTTTTGGTTGTTTTGTTTGGTTCTGGCTTATCTTTTAGGAAAGTGAAAGTTTTTTATTTCATTTGTTTAACAGGACGTTTGTGTTTATTTAATTAGGTCTGCGAAACAAAAACAAAAGTGGAGACAAAATAATAATTGGTGCTGCGTGTTTATGCCACACCCTAAGTCACAAGCAATTATAACGCACACTTTGCGAACAAGCAGACCAAATGCTATTAAAATAATAAGAAAATTGTGAAAAGTTACTAACTTTGTTTCTGTGTTGTTTCTACCGTGCTTTGCTCTCCTTTCTACTACCTCGACCTCCAGGAACTGTTGTCAAAGTAGTAGTGGTAGAGATGTAACAACTCCCTCCATACCGAGAAAATTACACCAGCCTAACATGAAATAACTTTGAGTTGCTGTGCTTTGGCCAACGTCAGCCACATGGGCGTTCATAATTTGTTTGTTGACACAATATAAAGCATACACAAAGGCGCTGAGCAAGCACAACGCTCACTAGGAGGCGCCATTAATACACACCAAGTGTAGGCGCCCCTCAGCGCGAGTGTGGGCAAATTAATATGCATGACCACTGCTGGTTAACAACATACAAGCAGCTTCGGTGCTTTGGTGCTTCAGTGTATCAAAAAACACTCAACGCCTCAAAGTGCGCACACAAAGTAAAATTGAATATCATAAGTATCTCCGGCAATTGAAATGTACAGAGTAGGTCCAGCTGCTCCTGCGCCGAAAGGGATCGAGTTCATTATTTGGGTATTAATTTTACATTTTGCGGCATTAATATTAATATTTTTTCGGGTTGTGTCTCCAGCTCTCGCGAAAATGAGTGTTGTGTACACAAAAGCTTACATAGACTGCGTCATGTAAGTTTCGGGTATGGGAAAATTGTATTTTTGTGCTTGTTCATTCATTGTGTTTACCCTTGTGGGTGCCCAAAGGTAGCAGCAGGTCCTGCTGACCTCTGTAAGTGTTGGACGGAGGCTTGTTTGGTTTTTTATTTGTTGTGAGTGCTTTAAATACTTGTTTGAAGGGGCGCTTTTGTGTTGCTAAAAATATCTTTTTTTTATTTGAGTGCTTGGAGATTGTAAGGAGCGCATTGAAGCGTTAATTGTCGATTTGCAGATTTTGTTGATTTAATTTGAAGCGCTTTAAATTTCTAAAATTTAATTTTAAACGTAAAAACGTATATCTACTTATTTTCCTATAATCTAATTACTATTTAACCAAAATTATATTCCTCTGACCTCTTTGTATTAAATGTAAAGTTATGCCTACTTCTGACATAGTCACCAAAATATGCTATGTACACAAACTTACAAAGTCTTCTATAGAGCATTCATGGCGATTACAAAGCTTTCACTAGTTTTGTACAACTTTCACCAGTAACGGAGAAATTTCATCAGCAGTAGGTCTCCATTTACTTTTTTCTTATTTCGTCCACTCAGCTTTCACACCTTCCATAAAGCTTTCTCATTAAGTGCTTTTCTTGAAAACTTATTTTGAACCAACTTAGATGAATTTTATGTAAATAAAATACTCCGAAAAGCTTTCATGGTTTGGTATATATATTTAATGAATAAAAAAACTTTTGCAAATCTTTCCACAGAAGATTTCACCGGTGCCAAACAGCTTTTATGAACGTTTAAACTTTTGCTTCATAAAATAATACTAATAATTTTTGTAAAATAAATTTAATGCCATTTTAAAAATGCTAAGAATTTCACAATTTCTAAAAAAAACAGTATTCTCTTCTTGCAGAACCTTTTTTCAGCCCAAAAAACTTTCAATGTAGTTTTTCTTCTTTTTGGCCGGAAAGCTTTTATGATTTTCTGAATTCTCAAAGAGTTTTCATAAAAGTGTAAACTTTTAATTTGACGATTGAAAATTGTTTTGTTTACCCATTTCGATGAAATGTTTATTAGCAACAATAAGGTGAAAAGCTTTCATGGTGAGATATGTACTGTTCTTAGGTGAATTATATTTATAAAAAAAATTTATTTTTAAAGAATCCAAAAAATTTAAAAATTTCTCCACAGAGCTTTCAATAATTTCAAAAAGCTGTCACTCAAGGCGAGAACATTTTACAAAACAGAAGAATGTAATTAATTGTTTTCTTTCTTCCGTCCCTAAAGCTTTCGCAGCTGTACTAAAGTTTTTCTGATGCCAAAGAGCTTTCATTTAAGAGCTAAATTTTAATTTACGTTTTACTCTTGTAAACAATTTGCCTTCAACCAATTTATATAATATAATATGTTCATGAAGAAGAATATCCCGAAAATCTTTCATATTACTATTATTGGCCATATTTTAATTTCTAGCCGAGGTATGTTTACTGAAAAAATTTAGTTAATATATTAAATAATATTAAGACACTTAAAAGTTCTCTAAAACATTTTTCCTCCATTAAAGTTAACTGTTTATATTTTTAAAAATCGTAGTCTGCCACATCACATGCATGCCACATTTACTCCTGTCAAAGTTGCTGTCATAAAAGGGCGTTGCAACTCAACTCAGCAAACTGGCAGTTGCAAGGCAAACAAAAAACTGCTACCACAACAAAACCAAACACAAAAAAGGTTTAAAAAAAGCAGTGCAGCGTTGTTGAAAATGTTTCAAAAGTAGTACAAGCAAAAGTACTTTTAAAGCTTTTTGTAAACAGGCTTTTTGTGGCAAAAGTTTTTTTCGCTGCACTTCAAAAATATTACTGAGTAGCCGATTTGCAAAAACAAAAAGAAAACAAACGAACATGCCACTTTATGCCAACACTCTATATGCACATATTTGTTGCTTTTGCGCATATTTTGTTGCGCTTGCATTTTTAAGTAGCTTCCTGTGCAATAGTGCTCTGCAGATCCCGCTTGTAACTATTGGCAAAAATGTATTGAATTTGCATTCAAATAGGTGTTGAAAGTACCTGCTCCATATTACCGAGTCAACATTTTTTGGTCTCGCTATTTGCTTGCACAAACACTCATACACATCAATGATGGAGCCTGAGTGAGTATTAGCTGCCACATATGCATTGTACCGCTTTGATATGCAAAGATTTGATCTTTTTTTCTGTTTTATGCTCCGATTTGCATGCTTACAAGAGTACTTTGTGCTGTAGAAATATGCAAAATTCTAAACGAGCTTTTATAAGTAAGCTCTAGTTTGCATCGAACGAGTGCTTTTGTGTGCCAATGTTTTTCTGTTGCTGTATGTACTTCGCTTTCCTTTTAGTTGGCTGCATACTTTGTGCGCTCATTAGAATGTGGGTTGTGGCATACTTGCAACTAAGTTTGGACACATACATATAAGTAAAATGGATGGATGGCAATTTTTTTAAGATTTTAATTTTCAATGCATATGCATTATAGTAGTTGAGATGGTGCAAGGCGCTTGAGTGCAAGAATTTTTAATCAAGATTTTCTGAGTAAAAGTTGATTGCCCTCTTTACTGTCAGCGTACATATTTAAGACCTTTTTCATCAATCAACCTAAATAGAGGTTTAAGAATCAGTTATTGTTGGGAAGTCTGATATTCTTTTAAGACAAAAACAAAATCGGTTTCAAACAAGAAAATACGTTGAATTCGGTACCACCTAAGCTATAATATCCTCCAACGCTTCAAAGTTTCTTATAAGAACTTGATTTTGATAGGCCAGTTTGCATGGCAGCTATATGCTATAGTTCTTCGACCTTACAAATATTTTTGAAGCTTATGCTTGGAAAACAGTCTGCGCCAAATTTCGTGAAGATACCATGTTTGCAAGACCTAACATTTTTCCAAAATATTCCCTAAACTTTACTCAAATGAGATCCACCCTTATGTAAAATAAATTCATTTGCACCCACTATAGTATATATTAAATTAATTCTCAAAACTACTTTTAAAAATACGCTCAACGTACTTCGCTTCATTTACAAGCCACGAGTCACACGTGCTCAGCGTAAGCCGACAAGCACTCCTCCCACCGCAGCTAACTTCAAGCAAGGACCTCCAGATAGACTAGCAAATATACAAACACATGCTAGCAAGCTGCGAATTTCCACTATGCTTGCCCTGCTGGTCGCTGTGATAAATGAAGACTGCAACTGTCAAATAATAAACGACCCTCAATAGTCGCCATTTTTCAAATAAACTGTCGCATTTTTGTGCACTAAACGTTTGTCTTAACATTTGACGTCGAGTCATTTGGCATTTGACTGGGACGTTTGACAGTTGCCGCGCACCGAAGAGACGACGCGAACGAACTGGTTGGAAGAGAGTAGCTTGACGCGTCAATTTGACTTGATGACACACTCGGCAGCGAAGCGCGACCGTTAAAGAGTGAATGATGGTGGTGGTATTGGTGGCATTGGGGCTTAGTCTAGTCTATGAAGCCTATGTGTTTATGTGCCAGTATCTACGGCAATGTGTGGGTGCGGCGTCTGTTGACAGCAAAGTGTGTAGGGAATTCATTTGCATTTTGAATTGCTTGCATTCACAGGGGAGTTGCGTTATAAATTGCAGATTTTTCGGGTTATTAGTGCTTTGCATGGATGATAGACTGGGTGCGGAGATACATTTTCGTTTGCTGATAAGGAAGTATGTAGTAAGCAAATTAAAGGTGAGCAATATATTATACTCGTAGTTGTATTAAGTTAAATTGGCGATATAAATAAAAGCCATAAATATTTGTGTTATCATCACAGAAGGGAAAACAATAAGAATAAATTTTCATTTTTTATGACTGTTTCGAAATTTAAGTAACATGTAAAATTTACCAGTCAATTAAGGTCAAAATTTAATTTGCTGCATAAAAACGAAAAGACGAAAATATTTATTAAACTTAAATTTGTAAAACCAGCCATCTTCGATTCAATATTTCTCTATGCGCTATTGAAACGCTGTTCCTTTCTAAAAAAAAAAATTTTGAAATTTATTTCAAAATGCTCTAACCGTATTGTTATATGTTAGTAGTTTGTTCGAATCTCAGATTGAAGACAGCTAAAATATATATGAATAATTTACAGCATCTAATTATTATATTACGCAAACATAGTTTTTGAACTAGTCACAAATCAATATCAATTAGCAATTACCAAGTAACTAGATTGGGATTGGTTGGGATCAAGTTATACAGTAATTCCAAAGTACTTTCCGACCAGTTTTTGATCAGCTTCCTAACTAAGTCTAAACTAATATGCGACTAGTTCGTAGCTAGTTTCCAACCAGTTTAAAACTAGTATACAACTAGTTCGTAACTTGTTCCCAACTAGTTCGCAACTAGGACCCAACTAGTTCATAACAAAACCAGTTTTCTCAGCTTTCTAAGTAATCCTAAGCTAGTTTCCAACTATCCCATAACTTGCTCGCAACTAATTTCCAACTAGCTCTCAACTAGTTAGCAACTATTTTCCAACTAGTTTTCAACTAGTTCCTAAAAGGTTCGTTGTACTCAAAAACACTACAACTAGTTCCTCACTAAGCCTAAATTAATAACTAGTTCTCAATTAGTTCGTAAGTGTTTCCCAACTAGACCGTATCTAGTTTTCAACTTGTCCACAACCACTTCACAACTAATTTTTAACTAGACTAGTTTCTGATCGGCTTCCTAACTAATCCTAAGTAACAGACAACATGTTCCAAACTAGTTCGTTACTAGGTTCCAACTAATTCATGACATGTTCGCAGCTAGTACCAAATTATACTACAACTAGCTCCTAACAAGACCAAAACTAGTTCATAAATGGACCATAACTAGTCCACCACTAATTTCCAACTAATTCGTAATAAAGTCGAAAAAAGGTGCGGATCATATTGATATTCTATCTAAATCACTTTCCCATGAAAATTTACCCAAATAAATCTGTAATCTCAGATCTGATCAGAAGCATTCAATCATACGACATATTGAAGTAAATTGCGCCGAAAGATAACCAAGTATTAGATTAATTAAATACTAATGTTACCAAAAAAACAAACATTCAATCACTTTCACCAAACAAACAGGCGCCCAGCTTTCACAACCATTTCATCTTCATCATTAATTTCCACTTTAATTATCTTTGCCGCGCATCAAACAAGCAACCCAAACAACTAAAAAAAAAAAAAAAAAAACAGCCTATTAACAAACGTAAGATAAGCAGGCAACAAAGGGGTTGTTGTTGTCAGTTCCACCCTGTAGGCGGAACACCCATAGCAAACCACTTTGTTGTCATGCAAATTCCAGACAGTCACGTGGTTAGCGAAAGCATTCAGCAGCAACATTTTGTTGCAAACACCCACCAATTTCAACCAATTTCGACTAAACAATAGGCATAACAACAACAAAAACAATAACACTCAGAGTAAATATAATGCGCGTAAATGCAACAAACGTCCGAGCAAAATGAGGGTGTCAATGTCAACACTTACCCCCGGCAGCCTAAATGTTTGTACAAGCCACACGTGGGCGGGGGAGGGTGCAAGGTAGACTCGAAAGCCAAGTGTAATGCTCTGCAATGTGCACGACAAATATATATGGGGGAGAGAAAGTGCAAAGCTAGGTAACAGCAACAAAACGCGACACGGAAAAAAGTGTAAATGCAAACGAAGTGCACGCTCACGAGTGTATTTACACATCCTCGGTCTAAGGGTTGTCGGCCGTGCATTAAACGCTGATTTTAAAATTACATTATTAGAAAATGATGATCGTCTGAAATCCGAGATGAGCCAAAGCGAGTGTGTACATGACTGATTCAGCTGCGCCGGTGTACACATGTTTTAATGTAACTCTTGTTGTTTGTGAGAGTGTGTATGTGTGTGCGGATGCTTGAATGCTCATTTCAGGGGTAGCATTTCCGAGTGGAAGAGTTGTTTATAATATTTTTAGTGAAAGGCAAATATTTGTTTTACAACACTAATGGGTTTGGCAGTCAGCCGATATTTTGACTGGTAATGATTGCTGGAGCGAGTAAAGGCAAATTTGCCGTCAATGATGCTCCATTTCACTACTCGCTAGGTTTGTGATTTGAAGTCACAAAATTTGAAGAGAAGTGACTTTAAGTAAACGCAATAAGAAAGTTTTGCAGTTCATTTCCACACCAACCAGTAATTTTATAATTTTTAACTCTAGCTGTATTCAAATCATCAAGTCTATATTATTTCTGCCAGTGATGTGTTCGATTCGCCACTCTTATATGATTTTTGATTCTGACCTCAAAAGTAAATGGAACTTAGATGCCATGGTGTAAATTTTTTTGGTTAGCGTTTTAGATATTTTCACAACCTACCGAAACTTGTTGGAAAAGAAAAGCCACGAAGACGTTTTGACACTCGTCTTTTCCATAAAACAACAAAACCAATCACCAGGAATATTTTGTTTCTAAATTTAAATTTAACATATGATAGATAGACTTTGTATACGTAATGTGCGTATTTTAATCATACTGGAAGTCGAAGACTCAAATAGATTCCGTTTAAAATTGTTGTGTTTACTAAGAAATTTAAATACGTGCAAGTTCAAAAATTGCGAAGAAACCTTGGTATAGCTTTAGTGGGTGTCTTAAATCGTCAAACTCCTCAACATACCTTCGAAAAGGTTATATTAACTTTGCAACAAAGTTTGTTATACCAAGAAGAAAACACATACATAGATGATCAGCTTGACGAGCAGAGTCTATTATCCACGCCATGTTTTTGAGTTATCGATGAGACCAACTTTAATCCCAAGAGGTAGCTCACTTGTCTGATCATCCGTTTTCGAACAGCTGTAGCTTATATCTGTGTAAGTCTGCTTGATCATATCAAACATTTTCGGCTTGCACCACTCATAAAAACAAGTCGCGCGATAAGAGTCGCGTTTATCCGGACTCACCAGCTGCTCGTTCGAACGTCCTCAACCGAACCTTCAAACTTAAATTACTCCACTAATGCTAACATCCAATATAAGCCTGGGTTTTTATGTTCAATAAGAAATATTCTTAAAAGTTCATAGAAGCTTGCTTTCAAATCTGATTCTGTACTTTACACAAAATATTGAGTAATTTTTGAAATAATTATAGCACTGCAAATCGCAAATTCGAAACCACCATATGTAGTATACAAACGAAATGGCAACCAAAAGCATTTAGACGCTTATTAAAAGCTGCCAGGAAGCACGAAAAGTGCAAAAAAGAGTCAAAATTCGCTACAGTCTGTAAATCCATGTGTGCTGTATCCATATGGTGCATAAGCAAAGGATAGGGCGCAAGTGTTGCTAGCAATTATTTCGGTAATAATAATACCCGCCCAACGAAGGTGAGGAACAAAGCACAGCAGCGCAACAAATTCGAATACATTTATGCAATAGACAGCAGGCAAATCTTGCAAACAAAGTGGTGTTAGTATGTACATATGTATGAATTTGCAGACAGCAAGCAAATGCGGCATAATAGGCATTTCCAGAGACATGCAATTTTCAAAATTAGTTTTGCCTTAGTAAATAATTATGGGTACATTTTAGATTTCTAAATACATTCATAACTGTATTTGACAAGCACATACTACACAAATCGCACATATATATTTGTGTTTGTAGACAAAGGTTGTTGGATTATTTCACTTTGGTTGCTTATTTGTTTATTTTTCGGGGTTATATCTTTGCGAAGGATCTGCATAGCTATTAAGCAAGCAACTTTCCACATGCAACTGGCGATTGACGACGACATGTACAGCAAAGTGTCAAAAAAGGGGGGTTGTTCGCTTGTGCAATAGTTTTTTGTGGGTGCTTTGTTGCGTGCCACACACAGCAGTTTAACAAAATGCTTACGAAAATTCATTTCCTCAAAAAATTACAAAAAAAAAAAAAAAAAAATTGGGAAAAGGTAAGTGTATGTGAGCTTCAACTAGCACGAATACTGGTGATGGTGTTGACGTGGATGATTTTTGCTTTTATTCTAAGCTCAGATAGGCATATTTTTGTTACCGCTCTTATTTTAGTTCTTGTTGTTTTGGGCATAATGCGTTGCTGATATTTTTAGTAGACGAAATCCGACCAGAGAAAACCAAACAACAAGACAGCTACGCATGTTTGCTGGTTACTATGAATACGTCCCCCCACCCTGCAACCGGTCTTAACTACTCACAACCAGCGCCACACTCAGATCAGTCATTGAATTTTGCCGCCAGCCGACGCGTCGACACCCCGGTGTCATGCTGAGTTCAGCTTGTTTGTTTACGAGATGGATTTTTGTATATTTTGCGCATTTTTAATTTGATTTCAAAAATTTCGGGGTTGAGTATGCACGAAATGAAATGTTTCCCTGGAGTACTTGGTAATAAAAAACGTTTTTGTTGTTGTTTTTTTGCAATACGTTTCGCTTTCATTTATGTTTTTCGTCTCTACTTGCAGCTTCTCGTTTTCCGGCTCGTGCATTTGACAGTTAGACAACTGTAAATGTGTAAATGTGTACACGGAAGCACTATACCGTTATTTGCGTATAAATATGCATGTATGTACCAGCTTTGTGGTGGTTATGCTTCTATGGGCGCGGAGTGTGAAGCGTTTTTAAGGAGGGGAAAAATTATTTTCATTTATTGCTAGCGGTAAATTCATTTAGGAGTTTTATTGAGTGCGTAATTTGCATTCCGCTGCTGTAATTTGCTCAGTTTTGTTTGTGTACGATCGCTAACTGTCGGGAAATTACGGGCCGCGTTTGAGTGGGGGTGGTAGCAGTCGGTTGCTAAATGTTTTGCTATAGTTTTTGGTGGTAAATGCGTGTTTAAGTACATGAAATTGATTCAAATCTCAAAAGTAGACGCCAAATAATTTGTAAGCTGGTAATAAAGAAGTGTGTGAAAAATTTTTATAAATATTATAAGCATTTAAATATGGAGCCCAATATTGTCTTACTTTAAAAAACAGAGTAGGAAACGTAGTGAGGTGGACAGAAACACCGGATTAATCACCTATAAGGGTAGATCTAAACCAAACAATCCATTGGAAGTTGGTGTCTTTTCAGCAAAATTAGATACCAGATCTCCAGCCGACTACCAGACTACTGCAGTGTCTTCTAAGCGGAAATCATATCAATTAAAGACAGACTTATTCTGATAACGAGCGTGCTTACAACAAGAAATATATTAATATACTGTAAACGGTTAGCAAAGCGGTTTTGAAAACACTAAAGTCTCTTATTGTTTCGTCAAATTAGTGAAATAATGTCTTGATCTCTTATTGGATTAAACATCTCAACATCCTATTTCACTATAAGCCTGCAATGGGTTTCAGGACATAATTATGTTCCTGTCAGATGAATACTCCTCTAGCTACTTGAAGATATTTAATAGATAAATATGTTATATATAGTATCCGTGAAGTCAATCCCTAATGTGGTTAATTGTTATATACCGCACATGTCGACTATTAAAATTAAAAATAATGAGAGATAATAGAGTTATTATCTACAAGGAGTGCTGATAGGTCACCATCTAATTGGCATCAGAAGAGGACAGAAAAGACTGTACAAAATTTTCTATCGTTCGAGGCCTTCTTCTTTGAGGTTACAAAAATAAAATTTTTTGTATTGATGAACTTCATCGGGGGCAGAGGACGGTTCGGAGAGGACATAATAGAGTGAGGGGATACTTGCCCCGGTAGATTCAAAATGGACCTTCTAAAGCCCTAGGTTCTTAGATATTCACTCTAACTACCTATGTAAGTGCAGGGTTTGTTTGTAATAAGACTGTGTCGATTTAAAAAAATTATATTTACACAATTCTTTGAAAACTTTCAAAATAGACTCCTTCTTCATCGACGCAGCGCCACCAGCCCGATTTTCAAGCATTGAAGGCTACACGGAAGGCATTCTCCGGAATAGTCTTGAGATCCGAGGTGTATGCTTCTTAGATGGCAGGAGGAACAATTCATGGCGGACGATGTCTTTGATGTTGAAAAAGACAATGAGTATCGTTTTCCCTTTGGATTTACTCATTCTTTCGGTCTCCATCAGCGACCTCTTCCTGGCCTTCCAAAAAGGCCTGGTGCCACCGAAACACAACACTTCTTGCTGAAGCAACATCTGGGTAAGCCTGCTTGATCAAATCAAATGTCTCTGTCGCAGATTTAACGAGTGTCACACAGAACTTAGTCGCGTATCTCTGCTCTAACGAACGCAGCATTTTTGGCTTGCACCACTCACAGAAACACGTTGCGCGAAATGACTCTACAGGTGCTCGCAGACAACTGACCAGGTGCTCGTTCGTTAGCTAGGAACTACCTCTGAAGTACATTCGCGGTGGAAGAAAATCAGTCCTTTTAATTTTGGGACGAACCCTGTATGTTATACAAACTGAAGTATTAAAAATGTGCCTAACTTCACTCTGTGTTATCAAAACTTGTCAGCTTCTGCACACTTAATTCAATGTCGATCTTTGCTAAGTCTTGATACTTGTTCAGAAAATCATTATCTTACTTTATTCCCAATGCCATTTCACACCTCTTTTAAAAATAAATTTTACTTCCGCGTTCGTTCCCCATTGTTAATAATAATCACATATTCAAAAGACAAATCATTATAACCATCACCATCCCCATCATCGTTATCATAAATAATAATCTTTACTTGCGCCATTAGTGGGTTGAAGCGGCACCATTTCGCCAATACAATATCAATTATGGGAATTTGCACGTATGTCTGCTTAAGACGCTCAACGACTGGGGGTACACATACCTAGCCGACAACAATTGCACATACACACGTAGAACACCAACATCCAAAGTTACATAGTTGAACTCATTCATTGCCATCAGCAACAATGCTCTACCCTCGGTGAAAAACTAAATGCAGAAAGGAAAGGGAAGAGAAGAGAAGGGGGCACGCAACAGCATGCGAGCGTAAAGCCTTTAAGCAATAAAATTCGGTTTGGGGACGAAGAAAAACTGCTGAGCATGTGGAAAGCGTGTGGCAGCTTTTTCGCATACCCTGTTCGCTTACAGAATGAGTTTTTTGCTCACTTGCTTTCAATATATGAAATAATTTACTTTTTTGTCAAGGCGTGCGTATTTGTTTTTGTGTCCCTGCGCGTGTTTTCTTTTTTGGATCTGCTAATATTTATGTCTGACAAATAAATCCCGTCTGCTTTTTTCACAAACGAGTATTCAATTCCACTCATTCACATTATGATCGTTGAAACTCCCATTTTGTGTTTGCACTCGCTGCTGTTGTTGTTGTTGTTGCCGCTGCTGTTTTGTGGTGCAACGAAATCCAGGTTATTAATTTTATTCTGTTTGATTTTGCGTTTCCTTCGCTTGTTTATTTTCACTTTTTCAACTCACCCACACATTAAGAAGGGCACATGGTTAGACACGCTGAACCATACTGCCATATGTACACACACACCGTCACCAATATATTCAGATCCAAATATTCTATAGAAATTCTCTGTGTCATATAGCTTTTGCTCTACTTCCGCGTGCTTTCCGTTATTCCATTTCCTGTTATGCTTTTCTCACGCACACATGCTCGCACAGTCACAAATTTCCTTTTCTTGTTTATTTGTGTTAGTTAAGTGTCGTTTCATTAGCTTAGTGTCCGTCTGCGTTTGATTTCGACGGCAATAACTACTCTTGCCTATTGGCTACTCCCCCTTCTGTTTGTTGTGTTTGCTGTTGTCCTTTATTGCTATTTCCTTTGTTTTTTCGCCGCTGTTGACATTATTGATGAGCGTTAGGTTGGCCGTTTCACTGCAACAACAATGTTCGCTCGCTTGTAACAACGTAACGTAACATTCGCTAACGGCTGTAAAGGATCAGCAGTTACTTAAAGGCAAATGCATGCGTACGTGTGTGTGCGTGTGGCTATAGATTTGCGTTTTGTCATAAATTCACAGGGATCAAGTTTCGTGAGACAGTTGTACTATTAATGCGTTGGGCTTATGTAACGTAATACATTTTTGTCTTAGTTTTGCTGAGCAGGGATAGTTCCTTGACTTTCGGAAATATTCTGAAGGAAGGTAAGCATTAGCTGAAAAATATGAAATGCATAAATGAGCGACTGACACAAATTTTAGCAGCGACTCGTTTTCCGAAGAGTAATATGAATTTTGAGAAGTATTTATCAGAATTTTGTGGAGAACGAAGCAAAATGTTTAAAATATTTGAAGTGCATACGAATATAATCCCGTTATATGAGGTTTAAGGTCCACTATTTTCCCACTTTTTTGGTATTCTGTATTTTGAATCGTCTAAGTTTGATCGGATTACGCTATATGTCATTAAAAATATACTAAAAAACTTTGATTGACTCGGTTTGATTTAAGAACGACACAGTCATCCATAAAGGGAGCATAAGCGATAATTTAGAGCTTTCTGCGTTAAAAATGAAACTACAGCTAAGCTGCTAAAAAGTGAATAGCGTTTATGGTCCTGGTACTTTAACAGCCAATGCTGTGCAACTTCGGTTTCTTCAATTCCCTTATCTTAATTCCTATGTCAAAACTCCATCATCCTTTGGAAGACCAGTTGAAGAAAGTATTGATAAAGTAATGAAAATCGTCGAGACCTATCGTCATGTAAGCACTGTTTTGATTTACCTAAAAATCCTTTTTAAATAAGACTAACTACAAAAAGAAGCTCGAGGTATCGATGCTCGAGTTGGGTAATGCCAACAATCGTCATCGGTTGACTTTCTATTCCTTAATTGCTGATGAACCTTAACAATATTGATTCATATTTGAAGTGGAAGTCAAAATTGATAATCAGGGAGTCTTTGCTATGGGTTTGGTATGATTAGGAGGGAATCATATACTATTATATACTACGAGCAACTCTTCCATACCCAAACTCGTAGTTCGGACCGTTTCTGTGTTTGTTCTTATTAGCAAAATGTGTTTCATTAAGAAAACGCTAAGCTACACACATCGTTTGTGGCAAGGTGAGAACTCCGTGAACTAATTTCAATTAAGTAAATAATATCTTCATTTTAATAAAAAAAAACTGGATTTCTTACTAGAGACCTTACATTAAATCGGGTACATTATGTTAGTAAGTACCACATATATTTCAATACCAAAATGTGGCAAAACTCAAAGTATGTACAGAAAAGAGAAATTAAGCAGCACTGAGGAGGATATTATACAATATAACTGACGAAAAGGAATGTGTAACAAAACAGAGGAGCTCAGTAATGAACCTTTGTAATGTACTTGATAACTTTCCTATCTTTATCCCGTCCGTAGATTTTTGGTACAAGAAACATTTAAGACTAAATGTAAAAATAATTGCCTGGTCTTAATTTGCTAGTCTCCTATCTGTCTCAAACCCATATATAAGGTGAAAATCAGCAGCATATATACAGCGCTGATGAACTTACCTCTTAAAAATTATTTATTTTATTACAGTCTTCTAAGAAAACTTTCGATCACAGCGCCATCTCAAGCTCAAATCTACCAATCTAAAATATTCGCGGATTCAATTAATTGTTACGGACGATTCACTTCCTTCACTCTTCTCCTTTATGTGAGTTTTAAATTGTGGACATACTTTCGTAGGGGAACAAATATTATATATGTAGCTTCTAAAAAACAAATGTCTGAATATGGTTTTCTTCATCCCTTATATTTTGACTCAATACTTAATTAACTTTCAAGTAATCCTATTCATATTTTATCAATATTCTTTGATCTTCGGTTTTTTAAACAACCATCTCTTGACCGTTGCTCCTTTATATAGTACTTGAAAATATGTTTTCATAACGCTCTAAAATATTGCATCTCAGCATTTAAGCTTCATTTGCCGCGGCATTTGCTTGCGAAGCTGCGTTTTCTACTTCATCCGCACTCCCTTGTTGATTTATTTGTTGATTACATCTCCAAAGAAATAAGAGCAAAAATACAAAAATGTACAGCAGAGGTAAGAAACAGCAAGACTAGCAGCAGCTGCAGCCTGGGGATAACTTGTAAACATTTTTTATGACTCATCAGTTGCGCAAAGGCAGCTATAGATGCGTAGGCAGCAAGGAAACAAGTAATGTAAGACTCTAAGTGGTTGTTGTTGTATGTACAAAAGCATGTTTGTGTGCAAAGACTTACAGGTAATTGCAGTTATTTCTCAAGTCCTTAGGGCTTGGTTGCCCATGCAACGCTGAGCAATTATTTTTTCATAGCATACTTTTGGGAGTGAGGCAAATAATACATGCCTCCAACTAAAACGATTGCATTTTAGTTGTTAATACTAGCACCTGGGGACAGGAATCTCGAGAAATTAATGGCAGCAGCAATGAAAAAGGATCAAGCATTATTTACGCTTAAGGAAAGCGCTGCACCTTAAAGTAGGCAGTCAATAATTGTTAAGCGTTGTTTTACAGCTAAACAGCTGAGTGATTCCAAAAGGAGCTGATGTGCTTAGGTCTTAAATTGATTAATTACAGCATTAAGGCAGAGCGTTAATTCATAAACAACAAATTATAAAATGTGATAAAAAAGTATAGAAAAAGTTTAATATTTGAAGCATTTGCTTTATGCATTCTTATAAAGCAAAAAGGAAACTGCAACTTTACATGAAACGAGAAGCTTGAAGAATCGCCGCTTTCAGCCTTGAAGCATTATCAGTCCTCTTGCTGCCAACACAGCGAAGTGGCAATAAAAACAAACGATAACGAAGAAAAAAATGCAAAAGAGCTATTTAAGAAAATAGCGAAAAATCGCAAAAATTGCAGAGGAGGAAAAAGTAGCAAACGTCTACGAAACGCCAGCGGAATCAACTACTGACATTCATATAGGTGGAGCTGGCAGAAATTGTAACTAAGCGAAAATTGCAAGAAACTGAAACAGCGAAATGCGAGATAATGAGAGGCGATACAAGTACCAGCACCGGCTTGTAATGTAACAGGCGAAAAGTCGTCGGAAAAAATGTGTGGCGAAGTGAATTCTAAAAGGCAGAGCATGACAATTTAAAGTGTTGGGCGTTAAGTGAGCGCAACTTAAAAGCACTTAAGTTACAATGACGACGATTAAGCTGCTGTAAAATCAGAGAGTGGCAATCGCAATTGTGCAGTGGAAGAAAGGTACAGTGAAGAAGCAAAGCGTATCAAATGACAGGTATTTGATTCTCTGCTATTTAGCTATGAACTGTTGCCTACAATGTCTAATTTTGTTAAGAAACTATTCTAGTTACAATTTAGTGCCTAACTGAGATAGACACCATAGTGCTAGTGTTGGACTGTGCTATATAGATAGGGTAGACGACAATTGAGGTTTGAACAGCGACTAAAGGTCTATTGTGCTATCTCCTAAATCAGAACAATGAATTCATTGCTCCATGTCGCGAAACCGAAAATTTACAGAAGAAGCTAGATCATGTTAAATATATAAGTGCCTTTTCAGCTTACAATAGGCAGTGAATGCCCCAAGTAGCTGAAATTTGTTACTTAGTAGATTGATTCTATTTAAAAAACTAGCCGTTAAAAAGCTAGAAAGTTGGCCTGGCGCATGCCTTGGAGTTCTCGCCAATACTTCTCCCAGCTTACCAAACCTGTTAAAGTCAGGTTTAGAAAATGGTCGATACTAAGTTTCTATACAAATTTTATGTTTTAATCGATAAAGCGTTATGAGACAATCACAATATAAAGCGGCCAACAACCGTTTAGACTATATCCGTTGGTCGCCGAAGATGTCTCAACCTCAATCTGGCAATCTTTGAACGCGTTCAAGCTTCCCAGCGAGTCTAACTTTTTAAGCACCCTCTACCGGGTATATTCATCATAGAACATTATTGGCTTCACTACGGTTTCGTGGAGTAAAAGCAAAAAAAAAAAAAAAAAAAAAAAAAAAAAAAAAAAAAAAAAAAAAAAAAAAAAAAAAAAAAAAAAAAACAACGTCCACTACAAGGCAACGGAACTCATTTTTACTATCCACTTAATTTTTGGTCTCCACGAAAGCTTCTCTTCACGGATAAGGATCATTAACTTAGTCGAAGGCGCTAATCTACGAATGAAGGGAAATCGACATCTGACACTTTGTACTCGTAGGCGGTATTTACAAATTTTCTAAGTTTACATTAATTTCTTGTACGCCGAGGGTCTATTTATTACTTGAATAGAGTACTTTAAGTGTACCACCAAGTTTCCCTGAAGAAAATATCGTAGACGAAAATGATCAGCTAGGCTCAGTTTTGAGATATCGATCCGAAATCTTACAAACGTTCTTTTCACCGAAAGGAGCTGTTCATTTGTCGGAACGGTCGATATCGGACCCCTATAGCATATAGCTGCCATACAAACTGAGCGATCAAAGCTAAGTCCTTGTACGGAAAACTTTTTTATTTGCGAAGATATTTTCACGAAATTTAGCAAAAGTAAATTTTCAGCACAACGCTACTCTCTCCGAACAAATTGTTCAATTCGGATCACTGTAGCATATAGCTGCCATACAAACTGATCGATCCAAGCCATGACAATGACCTTTTCATATTCATTTATCATAAGTATGATACATGCTTTTGCGAATGATTCTATATAGTGATATTCATTGGATTCTCAAACATATATAGAAATCAGCAACTATTTAAACATAAGATTTAACTGTGAGTATATATCTATTTAAGATGTCAATAATGAATCACTATCTTTATTTCCGAAGCTCTCGCATGAAAAATTAATTTATAATTGCCAAAAGTGCTCATATGAGGCATAATGGCTGCTCGCTCATATTTAATGACAGCAACAAAGGGCCGGTTGTCAGTCTTCCATGTGGGTGCACTCATACTAAGGGCGCCTTGTTGCAGGCAATTTGCACAATTTTCCACGAAATTAAACTGCATGTGTGCATACAAGAAAGTCTTACATAACGGCAGTGCAGCGCCGGCATTAATGCAATATGTGTAAGGAAGAAGAAGAAGAAGAAAAAGAAATTAAAAACGCATTTGCCAAAACAGTTCGGGCAAATAGCGATGCAGTGTTGCCATATTGCAGTAACAGGGAAATATTCATATTTTTATTGCCTTACACAACAGTTGCTTTTAATAGCGAATCTAGTAGAGGAAATGCGAGGAAATAAAGTATAAAAATACGCGCATAACGGTAATGGCTTATATTGAAGTGTATGTGTGCATAAAATGTGTTCAATGCTTTAGCGCAGCTATGTGTGCGTGCGTGCATTTTATTGAAAGCAATTGCCTGATGGAAAGCTGAGCGAAATAAAAAAAATTTTTAAAATATTGTATACAGCAATGCGAAATGCATTTCATTTTGTCAACCTACTCAGGCATGCAAGTGCCATGCACATACATACACGCACACATGCGCGATGCTGGCGGGTGGGTTGTTGTGGGCCAAAAAATTATGCACGTTTGCAATGAAATTAACACTGGCTAGTGGAAATAAAATAAAGCGGCAGCGGAAATGAAATAAAATGAATTTTTAACCGCCAACAAACTGAATCAGGCGACCACACGTCACAACAACAACTGCAAAAATAATAAATACCAACAAGAACAACACAAACGGCAAGACCATAATTCATATCGGCTCTCATGCATCAATGTCTGCGAATGCGATTATAACTCGGTGCCGTCGTGTGTGTGCGTGAGAGTGTTCACGCGTGTGTGTGTGCCGGCGCATTAATAAATTCTCAACATAATGCTTGGCATAATGTAGGCATTCACTCAATTTATTTAAACATATCTGAATATGCAGCAGCTTATTTTATATGTGTGCTCATGCAGGCATTTGTAGTTGCCACATGCGCTCATGCGCTGAAAAAGAGTTATTAAAAATACGCTAGCATAATTCTAGGCGCCCGTGCGCGCATTTATTATAATTGACGTCGGTTTTGTGCGCGGCACTAAGGCATTGCAACAGCAGTGCTATAATTATCACTTCGAGTATATCTACACGTGTGTGTGTGGCAGTCATCATTATTTACAATTTTAATTTGGCGAAAATGCTCAGAATGCGCCCGTAATTGTTGTTGTATTTATGCGCGTGGCCATGTGTCTGCGGCTGATTACAAATTGCTATTAAAAAAATTGGAAAAATGCACTTCATATAAATGTTGCTGATTAAAATCACCGTTAAGTGTTAAATATGTTGCAAACAGATGTTGTTGGATAATTTTACATTACGCCTGCCCTGACATACAGCAGTAAATAAATAAATTGTTAAGTCTGCAAGTATTGCTGTAGTGTATGTGTTTTGTGTTGAATTGATTTATACAACACAACTGCAGAGATGTAAAGTACTAGCTTACGAGCTTTCAGCTGAATGAATTTTAAAATTCGGAATAATATTTTTTACCTCATTGTAGGTACTCCAAAGTATTGTATTTTGAGGTTTTTGTAAATATAAAGTTTTTACTGTGAAACCTACGAAACATCGTCACGTCCTCGAGTGCTACCATCTTCTTTTTCTGTACAAAATTTGAATTCGCATAGCAGATGTTTCATAGTTATCACTTCCTTTTAGAGTTCTTATCTAATTTCCTTTGAACTTTAATAGTCGGCATATGCCTATTCATTCATGCCAACTTTGCCTGCTTGTTGACCAGAGAGAGATTGACTCCACCGGGATTTAGCTTCATTTAGTACAATATTGTTGATTAAGTACCTTCAAAAGACCAGTTACATTTGAGTTTTACGAAGTCTAATTGTAGAATTATGCCTGCTCTTGGCTTGTTCATCTGCTTCATTGTTACTAGGGATATCACTATGTCTTGGCACTCATTGCATGGTGTCAAATACACTAGGAGATTAAGTCATACTTTCACTATCTTTTATGGTAACCGGAGTTTAGTGATTTCAAAGCTGATTGGCTACATGTATATATATCTATATATATACTTTTTTTTCTCAAGAATGCTTTAATTCTCTTGCGGAAATCTCAGAAAATCTCCGTTTGGATGACATAGCATTGAGGTAGGCGTTAATTTTGGTGATCCTGTCTATCTCTCCCCAGTCCCACCTTTCCCAGGAAAGGAAGGCAATATGGGCCACGGAATTAAAGTTCATTTATACAGTAGTATTGCCTCAATTGGTATAGTTGCTGCAGAAGTTTTAAATGTTAAGAATCACAGCTTGTTTGAAATTTAAAAAAAGCGGTTTTTCCACAGCCTTTTAATAGAACTTTTCAAAATATTGTGTTCTTTTTTTAACGCGTGCCAAATATCTATCAAAATAATAATTATAGATTAGTTTATATCTTTCTTTCTCAACTACGTACATTTGGCAATTTTTACTCTAAGTGAAATTATTCGACAAAGATTAAATTTTGAAATAAAATTTCTGGTGACGAAATGTTCAGAATGTTGTCAAAGGACCTCGGTGATAATAGTTTGATACGAATAAGTATTTTTGATTGGTACAAATTATTCAAAAAGGGTCGGCAACTCATTGACGACGAAACAAGTCCAGAATGACCAGAAACATCGACTGAAGATAAATATCTCAACAAAATAAAGAAATTGGTGCTTGATTAACGCCTATGAAACAATGCTTTTCAACTACCAGGATGTCATGAAACGTATTATTATTCACGATGAGGCTTGCTTCAATGCTTACGCTCCAGTAACAGACGATCAATCGGCCAAATATCATGGCAAAGGTGAGCCCAAGTCCAAAAAAGCCACTTCAAAGCAGATAAAAAGTCAAGGTCATATTGAATTATGGACCAACAATCGTGGTTTTTGCACCACGATAATGCACTGCCGCATACTGAAGTAATTTTTCGTCAGATTTTCGACAAATTATTAACCGATATCGTGTCGAAGCCACCGTATTGACCTGTTTTAGCTCGGATTGACATCGGCTATATAAAACAATTGAAACAGTAGTTGTTGTTTTTCAAACTAAAAATCGCCTTCGTTTGGTCTGTTGAGAAGGGTCTGTGTACCTAAAAATTGTATTGACATTTCAAATGTGGTATATACCAAAAAATTATCTAGCGTGAGCACCCCTGATATAGAATAATATATTCCCGGTCAACTTGCTAGAGGCTAATTCGCAATAAGGTCATACATTTTTCATAACTATATCCCAATGAACCCCAAATTTTTCTCTTCATAAAGCTCTAGTTTGTAACTAGTTCCTTTTCTGATCTTATGGTTGTTATTCTATTTATATTATTAATTTTTCTAACGCCAGGCTAAATTGATATTAATGTTCAATTGCTGGGACTTAGCGAAAGTTGCATTAGTTCTATTCATAAACGCCCACATTATCAAATATTTTACTAAAAATATTTTATCTTATGTTAATCCTTAATATGTCTTTGCTTAGGCAAAAGCGAATGTCTTTTCCAACCTTCGGGAGTATTTTTAATTGCAAATTTATCCCTAAGAATCTAGCCTTGCGAGTGCAAAATACCTGATAATTATGATCATTACATTGCTCTAAGAGTGTTGAAGAAAAGTTAAGGAATATAACTTTCCTTTTAGTAAACTCAAAAACAGTTCAAGGTATTAGACAGATTTAAAAAGTTAGAGTTTTTAGAATACGATGTTGAAGCGGCATAGTGTAGGCAAGTATATCTTATTATTTCACTTCATTTGTTGCTTATTATGAAATTTCTGTAATAAATTCGTAACATGAGTATTATTTCCCATAAACGTGGCTTAAAATCATTCCTAAATTGAAATTGCATTTTATAATTTTTTACAGAGCAGCGAGTTCAATTTTTTTTTATTATCTGTAATCAACGCCATTATCCATAATTATTTTCAACTTTCAATATTAAACGGTAGTCACCGAATGCATGTCCGGTCCTACGGTGGCTTCCATGCAACAACATTTCTGTGCAAAGACCGGCACATGGTCACACACACACACATGCATATAAACGGTAATTTCCGATTGGCGGAAGTTAATAACGCATTTAATGTGACTTAAATAAAGTATGAAATTAAAAAGCAATTTGTATTACCTGAAGCGAAGCGCACAAGCTCGCGAATTAATTAAAGCGTACGCACATAAACGGTGTTGGCAGCGCGAGAAGGTAAACGAAGAGAATGAAGCAATTATGAGAGTGCTCTGTAGTGCAATGCGAGAATGCAGCAAAGCAGAGGGAATGTGTCGAAGAGAGTTTTTGAAGCTTTAGCATGAAACTGCTCGATGTTTATATGTTGAATAGAGTATATATAGTAATATGTCCACGAAGTTTATAACACCCAAAAGGGGACTTCGGACACCCTACGAAATGTATGTATATAACTGCGCATCGAGCTGATCTTCAACTATCCGTTTTCAGTGTGCTCAAAGTCAATATTTCTCATTGCTTTTACTAAATTTATGCTCAAATTTGTAAGTGTTTTTTAATAAGTTCTTCGCTTTCTCTGGCAAAAATTACCCGCTTCTGGTCAACTTAAGCACTAACTGCCCTAAATATGCACTTAGACAACAAAGCGCAATGCCAAAGTAAATAGAAATGCCACAGCGTTGCGGTGGAGCATTTTAAAAGCACGCTCTCTGGAATGATTCACCATTCAATTGGCTCAATTGCCTAGAAAAATTTGCATAAATGGCGCAGCTGAACGAACCGACTGACCCACTTGACTGCAAAGCGGGGCACAACGGAATAAAAGTGGCAAATGGATTACTTGAATGAATGGATGAGTGAATGAATGAATTCGCAAGCAAGTGAGTAAGTGTGTAAGTGAGTGGGCAAGTGCCTTGCTCTGCGCCTAACAGCATGCAACGAAGCGTGAAATTCATCAATGCAAATGTGTGGCTAATGCACGAGCGCACACACCTACATATACAATGCACACAGGAATAAATGCAGTGTTGCAATTGAGGGAATCAAGCTGAGCATGAGTGCTTTTAAAAGCGATACACACACACAGGCATACGTATGCACTCAATGCTTTTATGCATTACAGCCGCCGGCAGTTTTATTGCAGTCATAAATCACACAAAAAAGTTCGGGCGGGGGTGTATGTCAGAGTGCAACAAAAGGGGCACAAGCGCTGAGACACGCGTCTCAAAGCGAGGATTTGTCAACTCTGCAAGTGGATATGCGGCGTGTGCAGGGCAACGAAACACATACATACATGTACTATATATACTCAAGCAAGTAACGTTGCAACCCTCGGCTAGCTTAGCATGTTCTCCGAGCGGTCAGCGTATGACAAAACAAACGACTCCTCATGATTATTTCACTGCAAACGGCAGGGGTAGCGTCGGTTGCCTGCCACACCGCTCCTGCGTTGAAAGTAATTGTGCTGTGCAACCACTGCTGGCAGGAAACTTTTGGCGAGACAATTTTTACAGCTTATTGGGCCAATAACTGCTGCAGCAACTCCAACAACAACAACAGTTAGAGAGTAAAGTGCGCACTTTGAAACGTGTGTCTACTTGCTACATATGCCGCACCGACTCCAAATAATTTCTGTTGCAAGCGTGCGCTCGCGCGGACTTTCACTAAGTAGCTCACGCGTGTCGAAACCAAGGCGTGTTTACGCATGTTTGTTGTTATTGTTTATGACATTTAATTGTGCTTTTGTTTTGTTTTATGATCTTTGAAAGATATAATTCTTTCCGTTTAATGCGATTTTCGGGCTGTCAGTGTGCCATATGACGTCTTGTTCCTGGAATATGTCGCAACACGAATCGATTTTTATACGCCTTGATCATTTCTTAACTGAGCTGATATGTATTTTTTTTTATATGTAAATTTTTATTGGTAATAAATGCTAATTTTGTTCATATTTTAATAACTTCCTAATTATTAATTAAAATGAGCTTGTTCTCTAAATATTTGTTCATTAACCAAAATACATAAATTTTTGAGATAACATAAACGGTATAACATATCTGGTATAATATTATTCCAAATAAATATTATTCTATATCTCATAAAATACCTCGAGCAGAAATACTAAAACCTTTAAGGTAAGGACTAACAAAAATTTCGTTGCCTACATTTAAGATCATAGTTTTTATCTCGAGGCCTCAAATATACCAAAATATGAGAATATTATTCCAAATAAATATTTTCCTATGTCTCGTAATAAATCTCAAGCAAAATACTAGAATCTTTAAAGTAAAGACTAACAAAAATTTCGTTGCCTACATTTAGGATCATCGACTTTTATTATGACCAATAGCTCAGCGTCTCAAATAATACAAATTTTACCTTCTTTTCTTTCCAAAATTGTAAAACAAATTTATTTTTATTATACCAACACCAACTTCATTCTCTTACTACTCATATTTCACCAGCTCACACTACCATCCACGCTTAGCTATAATTTGAGGCTGTACTCCCACAACCTCACTATTATTTTCCCACTGTAATTGCACGCTTGAGCAGTCTTGCATTACATGTTCCATTAGTACAGACTTCAATTTCGGACTCGAGATTCGTGCATTTGTCATTTGACACCCTTTTTCCTGTACAAAACAGTAATTCACATATTTGCCTCTTTTGCTAAGCAATGCAATGAATGAATGATTCTTACTCCGCCTCCCTTGCAAATTTTTTTTAATAATTTTTGCTCGCTAAAATTTCGTATGCAATCAACGTTTCGCATATACACTGGGTGATGTTTTGTGGTATAGCCGGCACGCGCGCCTAAAAATATGCGTATGCGTGACGTGGTGCATTGTAGCGTGTCGGTATGGCATGTCGACTATAATGCGTATCATATTTTGGTTTTTCACGCAGCAAGTAGGCCTTAACTAGCGAGCATTTGCAGTCTTAAAGGATATTTTTTTTTATATCTGGTTAAGCTTAATTAAAGCTACAACAACTAGATATTAGATTTTTAATTGAATTTGACAAAGAGAAGTTTGAGTTACGTAGAGTTGGAGTTTCAGCAGTGAATGACTCAAATACTAATTGTTTGTAGTAACGTAAAAAGTAAGTTAAAGTTTTGCTGGAAATTCAATATTTTTTCGGAAAAAAAATAACTAACTTCAGAAAAAATTCTCTTGCAAACTCCGTTCATATTGTTTTAAATTTACAATCAAATTAAATGAAATTACAATCAAAAAAAGTTAATTTTTTATTTTTCGTTCGGCTATACCTTCAGATATAACATATCTAAAGTTTAAATCGATATATCAAATTGTTGCAGCATTGAAAGATCTTTTTTCCGTTGGAAGTCGCGTGTAATTTGAAAATTTAATAAATATTTAATAATATATATATATAATATTAATATATATTATATTAACATTAAAAATATGTCATTAGCCATTTGAAAATTCCAAGCTATTACGAATGAAAACTCGAAGGAAATGGCAGGAAATGCCAGGGTTTGTTTTCGCAAGGTAGATATTCACCAAATTAGATCCATCACGACTATTTCTTGATCCCGATTCACAAGAATGCTCGCTGGGAAGATATTTTCTTCGAATGAAGATTTGCACGTCGAAACTGAGGCCTATTTTGAATAAAAGGACAAATCATAATACAAAAATGGTTGAAGAGTCCACAATCAGTCTATCTTTTTTGAAGAGAACTGCGATGATTTAAAAAAAAATACTAATTTTATCATAAAAAATAGATTTTACAATGGCAGGCTGGGGATTTTACAATCGACCTGTTAAGGCATTAGTGGGTCCAGCATACATTGAATACGACACTTCGAAACAGTCAGTGACATTGTGACAGATCATACATCGTGGTATGAGCCATATGAGCCCAAAAATCCAGTCTTTTAAAATAAGTCGAATGTAAGCTTAGCTGAGATAACGGACATGTCGCCACGCAAGTACAAGTACACTTGAACCACACAGAATAGCATGTTCTAAGAAGACAGATCGTTCTTAACGTCACCAATGCGAGCTCTCACATATCGACAGAACAAACCATAGGTTTGAGTACTCACAGCATCTATTTAATGAGTCGGCCACCGTAAAGTGATGACTTGACATCTGATCATTTATTTTTATATACGTATATTAAAGATAAATTAAGAGATCAACGTTGTTTCACATTTCAAGGGGCGGTTGATGCGTTCAGAATGCATTTTTTGGAGATACCTCAATCAGAGTGGCAAATGTGCTTCAACAATTGGTTGGAACGCATGCAAAAGTGTGTTGATATTATAGGAGAATATTAAAAAAAAAAAAGTTATTATTAAAAACTGTTTTAATCCTGAAATATGAAAGACGACAAACATAAGGAAGAAAAATGTCTATGTTACATATACCATTAGCGGTGAGTAGTGATTTAAGAACACTATAGTTAAAATTCACAGCTGGTTTACTTTTGAAAGCCAGCCTCTTAAAACGAATTGCTATTGTTGATCAAATAATACATTATTACAGTACTGGGAGAATAAAAAAGCATCTGAGTTCAAGTAAAAATTAGAAACAAGTTTTGGATCAAAAAAAAAAAAATAAAATTAAATTAAATTAAATTAAAAAAACCAATACATTATATAAGAAATAACTAAGCAATGGTTGATAGAATAAAAAAGCTTCGACCGAAAACAAGATCTCAATAGTGACAGAAACTATTTAGTCAATAACTGTTAGAACTGAACAGCTCTCATCGGAAATAGCTGTATTGCCACTCCGGCAATATGATATCACCCAAAATGAATATAAAAACTACTGATATAAATTCATGTGACACGTTTCTATAACTATTTAGCTAAATAACGTGTTTAAGCAAAATTAAGTTCTACATTGAAAATAAAAAATGTACATTTAGGAGTATACATATGTATGAGTATGTCACATGTGATATTAGCAATCAAATTAAAGTGCTTGAAATTTCCTGAACAGCTGCCATTCGCTGCACTTGCGTCAGTTGTGAAAATTCTTAAAAAAATAGAAATATATTTTCCAATCGCTCACATGCTACTTGCTTCCCCAACTTCACTTAGAGTTACGCGAATAGTGCGCAAGAACACACTAAAGCTATTTGGGTGAGGCAACGAAAATTTGTCCACACACACCAAAATGAATCAAGGAAATAGCGACGACGTCGACGAGGCAACGATTGATTGCTCCCAAGGGTCGACAGCAGCAGTAGGAGCGTACAGCTTGGCAGAAAGGGAAAGCTAAAAACTGCAGTTAGTCGCTGTGCGACGCGTTAATGGTGGTGTCACTTGCAACAACGCAGCGATTAGAGTTTTTACGACAAAAACGCACACATATACTTACTCAATGAGAAGGTAAGTGGTTAGAGGATGCGTTGATGCTTGAACGCTGCAAGCAACAACACCCTTTTGTATATGTGCTGGCGTTGCAAGTGGCAAACGGCAAGAAATCAAGTGTTGCACTTCACACAACGTGAAGCAATCGCAGAAGAAGTGGAGGAAGTGGCAGCAAAAGGAAGTGCTTACGCAGGACACGGATGCTATTTGTCGTTGTTATTATGTATGAGTGTGAGTGTGCTATAAGACTCCCTTGGTAATTGCGCGCATTTAACCCGCTTCCCAACGCTGCTCTGTGCTGTGCGCGCGGTAATCAAACAAGAAATTATTGCAATTTCGCAACCAATTCGACCAATTTTCTTCTTCGACGAGTGCGGTGGTGGGTTTTGGTGGCGCAGATAAGCAAATGATTTCCGCTCTGCATCATGTACAATTTCCTTAACTACATCTTCGAGTAACGTAGTATACTTGTACATGGCTCGACCGGCAACACGGGAAATGCATTTTCCATGGGTGCTGCTGATAAATCGCGGAAATGAGCCCTCAAGCGCCAGCAGCAAGCAGCGTGGGAGTTGCAGCTTGGCAACAGCCTTGAGTGCGCGTGTAATCATTGTTGCAAGCAGCGATTTAAATGTGTTAAAGATTATTACAAGTTATCGCACCACTGCTGAGAAAGCTAAGAAACGCACATCCCGTGCGCGTTAGCGTATTATATCTAATCATAAGTTCAGCTAAGCCGCTTAGTGGCCGGTGCGGTGCGTGCGGCGCGCTGTGGTGCCACTCATAAATGTGGTAAGTCGTTTACTTACCATCAGATTAGCAGCTAAAGTAAAAATATGATTCCACATTATGTTTGTTGTATTTTCGAATTTAGAACCGCATTGGGATTTGCGTTTTGTCATCAACAAAAATGACAAAGGAGTGTGAGAGTTGGCGAAGCCATTAAAATAAATGCGAATTGTTGTGAGTTAATTAACTGCTTTAGAAAAGCATATATATGTATGTATTCGAGTATACAAGTATTTTGATGTGTAAGCAAACCCAATCTTTTTTAAAGACTGAATAGAGTTAGGAAATGACCTTTTGTCTCTCTGCTTCAGATGCGATTTATATTTGAAAATAACAATAAATTGTAAACGTCTTTCAATTTATCTTTGCTTTTGGGTATGTAGTATAAGACCACAAAAGCGCAAATTGGATTGCAGATACTTTACTAAATGAATATCTTCTCACTAAGAGAGTTTATAAGTAATATTAAAGAAATAATTTAATATCTTAATAAGTCCCAAAAAAGTATAAGTGCAAAATATTTGTTGAGATTTTAGAAGAAGATGAAATGTCGGAATTGGGGTTGAAAAAACAACCTTATTCTCCGAATGATAAAGTACGACTATGCGTAGACTTAAACGTATGCACTGTGACAGAAAGCACCCGCAAATTATTACTGAATTCGCCGGGTAAATGATATTTCACAAAAAAAAAAAAAAAAAAAAAAAAAAAAAAAAAAAAAAAAAAAAAAAAAAAAAAAAAAAAAAAAAAAAAAAAAAAAAAAAAAAAAACATTGAAATCGCTGTCTGTTGGTGGGACTATCGTTAATTACTATGCCAAATACGATGTGCCAACCAGTTTGTTTATATCAGCTGCTTAAGACATTACACCTTAGTATACCGTTGTGATTTTTACATGGATAAAACATCAATTCGAGCTGTACAGCTTACTTGAGCAGGGACACTCTTCTATAAGAGTCTACAGCTGCTGGCGTATGCCGATGAAATCGATATCATTACCCTCAACAACCTCATAACTTCAAAGTTCTGGATAATTTCGACTATCTTGGAATCGGTGTTAACACAAACAACAACTTGTTTAAGAAATCTAACGCAGAATATATCTTGTCAAAAGGTTCGGATTTGAGAAATAAAACCCTCTCTTCACGAACAAAAACAAAACTCTATAAGTCACTCATTATTCTCGCAGAGGCTTGGACGGTGACGGTGAGAGAAAAGTTCTGCGAAAGATTTATGGCTCTTTTCGCGTTGGTTACGGCGAATATCGTATTCGGTGGAACGACGAGCTGTGTGAGCTATACGACGGCATGACATAGTTCAGCGAATTAAGAGACAGCGGCTATGATGGCTAGGTCATGTTGTCCGAATAGACGAAAACACTCCAGCTCTGAAAGTATTCGACGCAGTACCCGCCGGGGGAAGCAGAGGAAAAGGAAGAAACGACGAAGAACGCTGTTGTAAACTGGGTTATAACCGCGTACGGGGTGTCTGCGCCAATAAAGAAACAAAAGGATAAATACATGAAACGAAGAAAGTTCACAAGTTCAATTTTGTCAAGAACACAAGCCTAAGAGTAGTAAAATGTGTTCACAGACGTCCAGAAAGGAAGTGAAGAATATGGAATTGAAAATCATCAGGCAAGTTTCTCGTGAGTCCGTTGGAATAGTTTTGGGGGATATTTTGGGTATGAAACGCGTTCTTGCTCGACTCGTCGCGATAATGCTAAATTTAAAAAAAAAAAAACACCGTAAATATGTGTTACTGCTTGATGCCATGTTCATGGAGAGTATTAAGTGACAATGGTTTAGCTGAAGACCATCCCAAAAGGGGCTTATGAAAATTGTTTCGAGGACCGGAAAATGGCATAAGTGTATTACATGTGGTGGGGATTACTTTGAAGGCAGCAAAATAAATGAATAATTAAAAATTTTGTGTTTTATTTACAATTTCCGATTTATTTTTTGTCACAATATATCAGCTGACGTAACAACAAAGCAAATATTGTTACAGGTAGTTAGCACCCAACGGTGAAAGTTTCTAGTGAGTCATCGCGAACAAGACGACGCAAGCGCAAATCAAGTCGCCTGCAATGACCATTTTTCGAACCGTTCTTAAAAAACGTTTTTTTTTTATTGTAAGCTGTTGGGAGCTAAACAGAGCCGCTTGAAGATTTCGAAAGCTAAACGGAGCCAAATGGGTTTTGATGTGAGCATCCATAGTAGCCAGTTTTTCAGGATCAAAAAAAGTATCGAACTACGGGTAGTTGCTGTTAATGTAGTATGTACTCTTAGTCCGTACCAACAGTATCCGTTATATTTTATACTCATTGCTTTAACAGTGTTACTTGTAACTCCTCATTTGATCTAAACAGCGGTATAAGCAAGGGTTGAGCAAAAATGGCTTTTTGTTCACTTGGATACTCTGCTCTTTAACGGTTTTCGAACTCGAAAACAATTTTCTACCCCTTGCTTTAATATCCTCTGATCTCATTGGAATAGTCGACTGATTGCTTCGGCTGACAAAAGGAAGAAAAATATGGAAAGGTATTATAACCTCTACATGCAATTCAATATACCTTAAATATTGACTTCAATTAAAATCGGATTGAGAAAAGAAGAATCAATCAGTTGTGTCATAATTTTGAATATGCCAGGGCGCATCGTGAAATAATTATTCTGAAAACATATGCATCGAAGAAAAAGAACTATCCATTAAAGAAGTCGCAAGACTTAACTCTACATATTACATTTTCGTGAAACATTACATAAAAAGTTATAAGATCTGTGAAGAGATATATGGGGATGTAAGCACTCAAAGTGTACTCTTATTACAAAAAAAAAAAAAAATAAATAAAATGTAAATACGTATGTACTACAATATATTGCAATCTCTTTCGTATACCTTAACTTATCAATTTATATCTCAATACGTTATAACCAAGCCTCATACTCACCTCAATGTATCCTTGTACGCTGTCGCATTGTTGGAGCACCAAAATCGCCGAATTAAACTTCAAAGCCGACAGCTCGTCGGGCGAGCAGGGGCTCAAGAAGCCACTATCTGCATCACTGTGCGAGGACAGAGGTCGCGGCTTACGTATTTTATACGGCACATTACGACTTGGCACTGGACCCGGATTGAATAGCACATAATTCGATTCGATTGGCACGGTACGCGCGCGTAAATGTTCCTTACCATCAAGCAACATATGCTGCAAATGAAGCATATGTTCCGAACTGACGAGCTCCGAGACGGCACGCTGTTCGATGCTTAATACACCGGCACCATCGGAAATAGAGGAGCTGTTCATTTTATTGTCATTGCCCGCGGAACGCTTGCCGCGCTTATCACTTGCGTTGTCTGTGCTGGCGTTAGCAGACGAATGCTTCGACAAGCGAAACGGTGAAAGATTCAAGAAGGTTAAACGCTTTTTTGTGCGTTGTAACGTAGTTTGTGAAGACGTCGCTGAGGTGGATGAGCTCGTTGAGTTGGTTGAGGTGGAAGATTCTACGAGGGCAGTTGATGTAGTTGTGGCGGTGGAGGCGGTGGTATTTGTGTCCTTTGACTCCTGGCTATTCGACATGCTTGGCGCTGCATCGAGAACTTCGAGTAGCTGCTCAAAACTGGCGGACTCACGTAACATGGGCTCGACAGTATTTGGAACGGTCTGCACCGCCAATGCCTCTAAGTTAGCATGTACCAATTGTTCATTAGTGTAAGGATTTGGTATGCCAATGTCGGCTATGGGTTCATCTTCAAAATCATCTGGATCGATGACAAAGTAGTTGTGATGATCAAAATTCGCAGTATTCGCATCACCGCCGCACGCCTCCTCGAACGTCACCTCTACAACGAGTGTGTCTTCCTCGGCCGGCAATTCCTCATTGTAAATCACTTCGGGCACAATTTCTTCTTCACTAAAATTCAGGTTTTGACGCGAACTAAACAACGGATCACGTAGACCATGTACTGGTGATGGCTCGAACATGCCACCTAACTGCTCATGTGTCCGTTGACGCATAGCTTTCTCATTAATAAAATCAACGGGATCGAATAAACAGTAATTGTCCATATGGGACACGTGTGTCTTACGCTGACGCACCGGTAAGTTCTTCAGTTTCTCACTGTAGTCCGCATCGTTATTATTCGAAGCATTCGAGTTCGGTGGGCTGGCATCAGGTGGCGCCGGTGGCGGTGGGGAAACCTCATTCGACGAGGATGTGACATCATCCTGCGTCACGCTACTAGCTGCAAGCGACTTCTGCGAACCGCGACTGAGCGATGCAAATAAACCACGCGCTAAGCAATTCTTCAGCTCAGACACGCGACCTTTGTAGGGACTAGACTGCGCACTTGCACTGCCTCCCGCATGCTCGCTGCCATCATACACACCCAAACGCGCATTCAATTTGCTCAACTCCTTGCGTTCCTTTTTGCTGAGCACAACCTTACCGCGCGAAGGTGTCGCTGGTGCCGACAGGGAGACGCCACCTTCGCCAGAGGTTTGCATTGCGAGGTAGCGCGAATCGCGCGTTGGCATTTGCGAGATCGGTGGCGGGGTCGGTGGTGTTGGCTCACGATAAGGTGGTGGTTGTGGTGAGTGCTGTGCCGAGAGACCGCATTTCGCGAACTGTGAGTTGGTAATGACCGTCGTCGACTCATAGCTCACGGGAAAGTCACAAAAGAGCTCAGTAAATTGCGTCGAGTCAGCGCCTGTATAGCGACCATTGTAGAAGTTTAATTCCATGTAGTTAGCGTCGCGTGTGGCGTTCGGAGCATCGCGAAATTCATGCGAATGCGTAAATGAGTCATTGCAGAGATTTCGATTGATATGCGGTTGCGAAGCGTGTAGTGAGGATGCGCCAGCCGACTTCGGTATTGTGCCGGGCGCGCTGTTATGCGAGTGTAGGGACGCCGTTAAGGGATTATGATCGGCGCTGAAGTCATCAGTGGGCGAAGATGCACTCGTAGCATTATTTGCGTTGCGATCTGCGCCGGCTAAGGACTTGCTGTGTCGCAGCTTGGGCGATTTCTCTTTACCCTGACGTTGTGGCTTCGGCATGTTGCTTTGCAGTTTCGTGGCGGATTTATGTATACGTTGTGGCGGCGTTGTTACCGTTACTTCGTTATGTATCGTTCGACGTCGCAACTTTCTACTCACCTCTGCCACAGACTGTTGGATTTCATTAATTGCATTATTGTTTCGTTTATTATCACAAATATTTACTTGGTTGTCTTCGGTGGTTTTCTGCTCAGTGTTCGCCGCAGCTCTTTTAGACGTCAAAGCATTCAATGAGAGTGGGTTGTTTTCGAAAGCTGCATTTTGTTGTACCTTTGCATGGCCCAAACTTCGTGGCAGTTGGATTGATGCGCTTGCTACAGTGTGTGGACGTCGGTTCCTCCTCTTCACTGTGCCAGTACACGAGCTTGGTGAGTCCCAGTCGTAGATTGATGTTTTTAAACTCACGTCTAGGGTGCTGCCATTTTCGTTGGCGGCTGTGCTATCCGACTTCCCGCTGCCAACAGTATTTCGCCGCACTGTTTGGCAGTTATTGTTATCCTTTACTTCGTGTTGGTCACTCGTCTGCGGCGTGTCACAAACTTTATCTCCAACTCTTCGTGTTTTATTGGCTCTAGCCGTGCTCTGTGTCCTATGCTTGCTGACGAGCGCTGTGACTTCCACTAATACTGTTTCATCATCATCAACACTCTTCACTTTATGCTCAGTCGCTGTACCGTTACTTTGCGTATCGTTTACATGTGGCGTTGGTGCTGATGGAGGTCGTCGGTGTTGGCTAGACATTTTCGTTGCCAGTAATTACAAGCAGATTGGGTCCACTGCAGCTCACTGAGCATCGCATTTAGTGCAAAATAGTTGTGTGTGGAATTTTTCTTGAGGTGTGGGGTGGGGAGATGCTTTTTGGAGAGGGTTAACTGTGCTTGCATGCTTCTGAGTAGCATTCTGTTGTTGTTGTGTGTTGTAGTGTTGCTTGCTGCAGTTTTTTACGCCTATCTGGACCGCCCAGCTTGAGTTTCCATAACTCGTTTCTGTATTATTATTGTTATAACACCACTTTTTTTGTTTTGTGTTGCTTGTGTGTTTGTGCAATTTTAATATGATTTCACAAGCGCAATTCCGTTTCACATTCTTTCAGCTTTCACTCACTGCAAACTTTTTTCAGAAATCTTTCATTTTGACCAAAGCAAATTCTTCACATTTTCACGCTCAACTGGCCAAGCAAACAATCGGTCAGTGCTTTTGCACTGTGCGCTAAGTTACAGTGCTTCTTTCGTTATCATTTCCCTTCGTTATCACTTTTTCAATTTTCACTTTGTTCACTATTTTCTGGCCTTTTGGTTTTTAATTTATCTACGCTTTTTTTTTTTTTTTTTTTTTTTTTTTTTTTTTTTTTATAAAATTTTTTTTTTTGACCTAACTGTGTCGTTAAATAAAATGAAATTAATGGTTTCATAAATCTTCATCCTTATGTGCCTCCGCCCTTAGGTTTCCCGTGCATTTATTTTTCCTTTGCCCTCGAACGGTTGCAGAAAGTGTAAGAGTTAATGGATTTTTATTGCATTTGCTTTGAAACAGCGGAAAAGTAAAAAAAAAAAAAGTATTCAACAGTAAAATCGTATGGAAGATGGAAGTGCCAACGGCTTTTTTGGCAATCGCTGGCAGGCTTTCACCCTTTAGGCAGCTGTAGTAACTGTAAAGTGCTATTGTACTTTTGTCGAAGCTTTTGTTGGCTTTCATGCGTTTTCACATGGTTAATTATTCCACATTTTTTTCGTGAATTTAAAATTATTTGTTTAAATTATTTGTTGATTCAAAACCCAATTCTTTAAACGGCTAAAATGTATTCAAGAAAAATTGTGTTTTAAAGAAAGACCTTCAGTGAAATGAAGCACTGAAAGAGATATTTAATTAATATACATTTTGAATTTCACAAATTCAACATGTTCTCACTAAGAAGCAAGAATTTACAGTCATGAGTTTTGGTATAACCATGGAGAGGAAAATAAACTTTCAAAATCTTCATGGCTGCGAATTTGGAGCTCCTAAAAGAGCTTTTTAGAAATTTCTTTACAGCATTACACAAGTTCCACCAATTCTGTACTTGGCAAGTATGGGCTAGTTCTAAAGAAAATATTGGAAGCGAGGTCCCTGAAGAGGTTTGATGGCGAATGATTATCACAATACCAAATTTGCATACTAATGTGAGTTCAACTTAACTTGATAAATCACGTGGATTTCTCTTGAGATGATTCTGGATCTCATTCTACTCCATGTCGTTGTGGAAGTGAGAGCAAAAAAAATCCATTGGAGCGCTGCTATCATAAGGGAACAGGTTAATCAGGATCAGAAAAAGAGCCGCTCTACCGCTGGCACTCCTTCCTAGGAACGACATTATCAAGAGCATTTACGTAAAAATGGTAGTCAAAGTGTCACTGGGCAGAAAAAGAAAAGGGGGATAGTCTACCATTGAGGAGTACCTTCGTAATAGCATAATAAAATTTTATACAAAAGAATCAAGAATCGCAGATAGAATTGGGGCTGGTATAGTGAACTCACATATCCAACTGTCAGGGCTGAGATCAACACCGTTAGCTGATCTGAGATCTGCACTTTTAGCAATGGTTCGAGAGCACAAAAAAGTGCTTAACACGGTTGCCACTATGAACAATATGCTACTAATATTGATCCTGGGCCATAGAGGAATCCATAAATATGATGAAATAGGACCGGAACCGTTAATCGCTTTCTCGGGAAAGGGCCAGTAGTAAACGCTACTGGTAACAAGTGCCTGGGCTTCGAGAAACAAGGATGTTTCTGGGAGAGAACCACAAAAGAGTTTAGGATACTAAACGCTTTTCCTAGATATAAACTAAAGAGGTTTGTGGGAGTTTATACAGATCACGACAGGTTGCGGATTAGGATACGTTTCCCCGGATCAATGTCGTTTTTGCGACCAAAGAGCAGAGAGATTAGAATACTGGTTTGGAACGCAATCGCAAGAAAAAGGAGTCAGGCAATCGGATAATTAAATCAGCTGAGATAACACATTATAAACATTAACCCAGAAGCTTTACCAAGTAGAAGTTGCATCATATTTTTATCTTACCTAGACACGGGCATTTATTTATTGTCTACCTACATTAAGTCTTTATAGCAACATTAAAACACCAAATGCACCACCAGCCTAAATTCATGCACTACTTTAGAGTCAACTTTAATGATCTAACTCAGTAGAGCTGATGTCTTTAATTTTCTAATTTGTAAACTGAGTCAGTCGTAGAGGCGTGCGTCCACTAGCCGCCGCTTGCTGCCCGCCGAACCAGCTGTACGCATTGTACATATATCAGGGGCTCCTAGAAATGTGTAGTATAGCATTAAGTTGTAAATTTGCTATTTGCCAGCCACTCGTCAACCACGTTGCGCACCAGCCCTCCCCGAAAAGTTAAATTGCCAAGACAACCGAGCAAATTGATTCACGCTGTGTCGTTTTTTTCTTCATTTTTCACGCTAATAAACTTCAACAAGTTGCATAATTGTTGGCGCATGATGAATTTAAATGTCAGTGAAATGAGCTGCAAGGCGAAAAACGAAATGGGTAAAGTAATATGCAATGAAAGAGAGAGCAATGTGTATAGCGAAATGGTCGCTGAGCGGGGAAAGCAGAACTTTTGTCATTACCTTCGAGGCCGTTGTAATTTCGCGTTACTTTTGTAATTAAAATGTAAATTTTTAATTGAATTGCGAACAGCAAGATTGTCGGTTTTCGGAGCGGTGAAGTTTATGTGAAGAATGGCATACAATTAGGCGCAGCAATGACTTATTGTAATTTTATGAGTTAACTACTTAGGAAATTAGGTTAGTGTGTATTACAATTTGATACTAGGATGGTTTCTAATTTGGTATGAGAAAAAAATTAAGTGTAAATAAGAGCTGAAATGGTGATAGGTACACCTTTAGGCGCTTAAGTTGCTAGAAAGTTGTTTTTTTTTTTGTGCTTTTTATAAACCTGAAATTGTTTTAAACAAGAATGAAATAAGTAAGAAGTACTGTACGAAGACATAGATATATGTCGAATACAGTTCCGTAAAACGGAGTATAGTTTTAGGACCGTTATATACTTTTTTCTTTCCAGCTGAAATTAAAAATCATTTCGAGTGGTTTGAAATTCTTAAAATACATTTTATTATATTTTCCATAAGCGTGGTATAGTTTTAGGCGCAGCACAACTATTTTCTGCTAACAATGAAAACTGTGAGCAATTTTGAGTACTAATAATACACATATCATATCAAAATTCTCAAAATATGTTTCACTATGTGCCTGATATACGGATTCAACACTCATTTTGAAAATTAATTTTCTTCAAAAAAATTTCGTTCTTCCCTAATTTATAAAAACTTGAATTAGCTTTATAACTAAAGACTTTAAGTGATAACTGTCTTATCAGAGGAAACTCGTACCAAAAATAATTTAAACGCCTTGAAGTATGCAAAGAAATTGTATGATTTTTTTCTATTTCCAACTTAAACACATTTCTTTTCAGCATTTCCCCATCACAACTTCGCCGTTAACTGAGCAAATGCTACTTTCAACACAAAAACAATGACAACTGCAACCATGAAGTAGTAAATACACTAAATCTATTGCAATACACTACTTCGCTTCAGTGCAATACTTTGTGTCAACTTTCATCGCCAGCTAGCAAGTGAGAGACTGAGAGAACAGTCGAGGGGACAAGTGCTTAGAGTCAACGAGCAGCACTCATCAAATGTCACAATCCTTGGTATTTACACTGCGCAACATTGAAAGCTCACCAGCAACGGTCAACATACATTAGAGTAGCAGTAGTTGTAATCATCAAATACAAATACAATTGGTCATGTGAAAAGCTTTGTAAATAGTTACAGAGCAGAATGAAGCACGAATAAAACCACCACACAAATGGTGAAAAATAACCGTAAAATAGTTGAAAACGCATTTCTCAAAGTAAACAAATTTAAAACGGAGCATAAGTGTGGCAGCACATAAAAGTGAAAGAGATTAAAAAGCTCGTCACTTAATGAAGATTCTAAAACTTGCACTTAGAGTTGCTAAAGTTTTAACCAGAAAACGGGCACACAGTACGAGATTGTAGACTCTTTTCCAACAATGCGCCAAAAACATCAGCATCTACAAACACACACACACACACACACACAAACACACTTTGAAGCAAAGTCTCAACTATTCAGCGCAGCTTCTGTCAATAGCATGTACAAATGCTCTTCCCCGCTCTTTCAACTCTTCTCTTCAGCGCCGTTGCTTAACACTTTTGCTTTACTTTTTGCCGTTTGTATTTGCCTCGCTGCAAATGCATTGTGCGGTTTTGTGTCAAAATCTTACCGAACTTTTGTGGCGAGGAGCACAGCAAATTTACTCACTTTTCATTTGTTTTTGCTGCCACCGCAGCTGCACATCAACCGAAAACTGATAGCAGCTCAACTCCGTTCAACGCGCGCAAAAAGGAAATGCAGCAGAAACTTCGAACTGCTTTTAAGAGTGACATGAAAGCGTTGAAAGTGCTCCAGTAGTACAGGCACAACAACTGTGCCACTATGCTATAGTTTTTTTTTTTAGATGTTAGGATGTAGTTGGGTGTATAATTATGCGTAAATATGTGAGTATGCTTGTTTGATTTTTGAGAAATATGCACTAGAAAGCTTGCTCCAGTTGTTTTGCGGCTTAAACTATGCGGAAATTTAAATTTGACAGAAATTTTTGATAATATGAAAAAAAATATATTTAAAAACTATATTTATATGTATACAAAATTAAGGATTAAATGCTGAACAACAACACCCAATATTATTTTTAGAAAACTCTCAAATTTCGAATATGTGCTGGAAAGCTACCTACCTTGTAAGTGCTTTTCAGTATTTATCATTAATTGGAAACAACAATATTTTATCTCTCAGACATGTCGAACTTTGAAGATGGATAAGTCTTTTTGCGGTGTCTTAATAGAAGAAAGTCTTAGCTGAAAGCTATCGTACTGAAAGTTTATGGTACAGATGCTCTAGCTGAGTAAACTTGAAAAAAGTATGTGTTTGATTAACAATTGGTGGTTTTGGGCTTGGAAAACGAACAACCTACTAGGCGACCAATAAAATTTGAAGAAAAGGAATTGGAAACATTAACCGATGCTGACTGTTATCAAATACAATTAAGATCACAGAATGTTTCGAAGTCAATGAAACAACCACTTCAAGACAAGCAGCCAGATATATTCAAAAATAAAAAAAACTGGATTCAATAGGAATTTGAGCCAAGCGGCGTTGAAAAAGCAAATTGTCATCTGGGCAGCATTTCTCTTTTCTATTTCAACACCACAAAAAGTAATCACTTGCATTGCATTATGACAGGTGATGAAAACTAAAAATCATTCCTACAACTCAAAACGCAAAATATCATATGTGAAACCTGATCGACCAGCCAAATGAATGCTTTATATTTGGAGTGATCGAAAAGTCACAGTTCTCCCTTCTAAAACAGGGTACAACCAAGTTTGGTAACACTAACGGCAACAACTGCTCAAATTAAAGCAATCGATTGCCGAAAACTCTAAGAATTTGCAACTAGACACGAGATAATCATTTTCCAGCATCACCTCTCTCGGCCCTCGGTTGAAAACTACTTCGAAAGCATCAATGCGGAAGTTTCGTCTCATCCGCCTTATAGTTTAAGTCCTGTCATTCAGATAATAACCTATTCCGGACGATCCAGAAGAATCTCACTGGGGTAGGTTTAAAGTCACAACAGGTATCAAAATTTGACTTAGTTCAACCTTGGCCGCCAAATCGCTTAATTTGGGATGAAATCCACAAATCGTCGGAAGGATAGGAAAATATTTAATATTCAGATGGAAAATGCTTTCAGTAATACTGCTGTGGGCAAAAAATAGGGCCGGAAGTATGATCCGACAACTCTTGGGTTTTGCATCACCATAATACAGCTTCGCTCATTGCATTGGTTCCTTGTGAATTTTTCGCCGAATTTTAAACCAATATCGTCCCGCAACCACTGCAAGGTCAGGTTCAAGTCTATTCCGAAAATTGACTGAAGCAACTGCTTCGTGGACTGGACGACGTATGTAGATTTTGAAGAATAAATTAATTAAATAAGTTTGCTTATAGTAGCACATATACACATGTTTTTCTTATTAAACATTCAAATTTTGACAAACTGCACGAATATAAATATAATCGCAATACTTGCCACATACAGATCCGAGAGCCCATTCTTAGCTCCAATTTTTCTTTCAAATTACTAATTTATCTCATTGCATATTAAAATAATTCAAATCACTTCTACCGATTTTTTTTCTTTAATTAGAAAAGAAATTTCATATTCAGAATCAACGCCTTTAGGTATGCTTCAAATATTCAACAAGTTCTCTATATTTATATAACATAGTTGATTATGTACTTTTACTTGCATATTATATGTTATTCTTTGATCATGTGTGTGCTTAACACCCATATATAAGAATATGTGCATATTTATATAACCGCCAAACCGAAATCTTGCACATAATCCTAACTGCTCTCCAAGCCACTCATAAAAATGTAAATAAATGCCCGCTGCTGCTAAATTATGCATACAATACTGAGATCAGAAGCTCAACTTTACTCTACCCAAATGATATTATAATAAAGGATTTTGGCAGTGATTCGTATAAAATATGCAATTGGACCAGAAACGCATTAAATGAGCTGATGCTGCAAGCTAAAGCAGCACGTACCTGGCGGCCAACATTACATTAAAGATTTTACAACTCTATTTAAAGATTGGAGCACACATATACTTACATATGGAAACGCACGCATATTCACCCGAGCAAGCAGCGCTATAAAGGCGACCTAGATTTTCAATGTATGCGTGTGAAGGTAAATATTTGAGCACAGCTCGTAAAAGAGAGTTGAACTAAAATGAAGCGGCAAAAAGAAAGAAACAGTAGAGAATTTGCTTGAGGATACTTGTGCGCTGCTCCTTTGTGCTTTGTGTGTTGAAATAAAATGTTGTAAAAGGCATACTGTAGGGCGCACAAGCAGTGATTGTAGTTATTGCTTTATTAGTGCTAATTGAAAGCATTCTAACGAGCAACAGTGTCTTTAAGCTACAAGACATGTTAAATATGAAATGAACATTTGCAATAAAATGTTCGGTTTTAACCACAATTACAATTCAAGTCCAAACTTCTAGCATAAATTTAGGCTGCCTCACACTTCCTGCACATTTAATTTACTCTACCGAAATGCCTTCGCAAATAATTGTGTCCATAACTTAGAACTGCAGCGCAGCGGGCCCGTCAAAACCCATTAACTGAGTCGACAAATTTGTGCAAGCCCTCAAGCAAAAATTTCCCCAGCGCATGCCAGTTAAACGCAGTGTCAGTGTTCTTGGTTGCCAGAATTGAGTGAAATGCAGAAAACAAAAAGAAAATAAAAAAAGAAGAAACGTTTCAAAAGCAAGAAAACAAAAATTTCAAAGTAAATATTTTCAGTCATAATTTACTGCCCACTGCCTGAGCAGAAGACGGCAACGAAGAAGGATTTCGAACAAAAAGAACACAAAAACTAAAACGGAAGCGCACACAAATGGAGAAACGCACAAAAGTGGTAATGGATGACGCCTGAATATGGGCACGCGTTGAGCTCATAATTTTAACCGGACTATTTTGCTTACAAAACTCCGATGGTCTCACGCTTCACCCGCTCGGCGCAAGCATTATGCTATTTTGTTAGATTTGCAAGCGAAAATGTATTTCGATGCCAGCAAAGTGACTCGGCGAATATATGCGAAAGCACTTTTTGCGATTACTCTAGCATACTTTTGGGCTTTATTGCTTAGCAGTAGTGCTAAAAGTGTATTTGGGTGGGAGTTATGAGCTTAGCGTAGCATTTATAATGGCCTTCACAGTATAGGTTGACAACGTGTACATTTTTCCTTTTTTTTTTTGCGAGGGATACAGAAAGAGTGCCGCAACTTCGTTGCATAGCTGCAGGCGTGCTGCAATTTTTGTGTGTGTATAGAAGTGGAATTATACGAATAAGTATAATTTAGTTGCCTTTGTCACGTTTAAATTATTTGGGTGCATTGAAGTTGGGTTATTTAATTAAATGAATTTAAATGATAAATTATAGTGGGAGGGGAATGTCAAACAACTAAAATTAAAATGGTAGAAAAAATGTGGAAATTATTTACTTTTAACATTTGTGGCTCTGATTTACAGCGAACTATATGTATGTGTTTTTATAAAGACTTATGACCTATTAACTTTTTTTAATCTTCCTAAATATGTATTGCTCTTGTTTGTTTTTACTATATAATTCAGTTAACTAAGAAACCGCCAAGCACTTTATTTTACGGGAGCTGGTGTCAGACTTTGCTTAAGTAGCACAATATGCCTGAAGGTATACTGCATTTATTTATAATATTTTCTAACTATTCAAATGTATATATAGTATCGAGGAAGCTTGTCGATAGTAGTGGATCAAGGTAACTAAATATGTGGAGACAAGTAACTTAAAAATGGTAATTATAAAAATTATAAATATATATGTAAATTTTTGTTATTACTAGCACTTAATCATACTCACAGTGGTCTACTACTTATTGAACTCCAAAAATCTAAAAACTATTTTTTTATACTATTATTTAGTTGAGATACAATTTTTTACTACTATTTATGGGACTCTAACAATACTAAAAAAAATTTTTTTTTTTGTTTTTTGTTACAAACCGGTTAAAACTACTAAATTGGCTTTTCTTATTTCTACTGGATATATTAATCACAAACTTCAATATACATTTAGTTATGATATTTTCAAACTCTTAGTATGAGAGCATTGCAAATATTTAAGAATTTTATGGTTAGTAGTGAATAAAGGTAACCTAAAAAACAACAGGGCATTTATAAGGTTATAATTACAAAAATCTGCTTAAATTAAATTCCTTTACTTTTACACGATGTATTAATTACAATTTTTCCCTCATTTCAAATATTTTGTGAATTTTGGATAGAGACTCTGCTAAAGTATAAAACTTTGTCCAAAGGTATGCCACATTTAATTATGGTATTTATTAACACGGGAACATTGCATATATTAATAGATTTTGTGGATAGCACTGGTTTAAAACAACTAAATAAGGAAAGCGATGTAACTTAAAAGCTATAATTACAAAAACTATAAAAACATATGTATATTTATTCCAACTTATATAAGTAGTATTTATTTTGAGTTATGACCACAGCGGTCAATAATTTATCAAAGTCATTATTATTAATTTTTATTTGCAGCTTGTTTGCGGTTAACAGCATTACATTCTACCTTATTTCTTTAACTATTATCCTCTATTCTTTTTACTGGATATATAAATCACACATTTTTCTCCTATTTCTGGGGTTTTGGCTTGAGACTTTGCTGGAACATGAAAATGCGCCTAGAGATATGTAACATTTAGTTATGGTATTTCCTAACTTTTTACGCGAGTGTATTGTTTAAGGATTTTGATGATAGTCATAGTACAAAGTATCCAAATATGAGTAGAATTATTAGGGCAATTTTTTCAGTTATTAATTGGATAAAGTGATAATATTCTCCATATAATCACTATCTATCTCACTATTCACAAATTCTTCGCTGATCTTAGATATTTAAGCGGACTTTTTATATTTTTTTGACTTTCTTTAAGAATAGAAATATTACGCCTGAAAGTGCACTTTACTTTTGTTTTACAGCGATGCTTTATTCTTGAAAAACTAACCATTGCATTAAATTAAGGGTTCTCTTGAATAGCTAATGTAAATAGTGAAACCAAATTTATGAGAAAATTTAAAGACAACTAAGTCTTAAAATTACATAATTGCAAAAAAATACTTATTTCTCCTTATTGCCAGCCCTCACATTCAGCGCTCTATTTTCTTGACCAACTAAATATTGCTTTGTTGTTGGCGCGCTCCTTTTTCCAAGCAATCAACTACTAATCTAGATAATAGTTTAACCCATTTTATTACATGCAGAAAGAAAATTTTGTACCTATGTATCTTGCGAGCGCAAGAAAGCAACGCTAGGAGATTTTCATACAGCCGTCCCCTATCCTCTGAGCGTTGCTGTCTGAAAATGGGGTTAAATGACAATGTATAACGAAATTATCCACTTTCTTCTTTGTGTGTTCACTTCATTTTTCGAGCGATTTAACGGTACATTGAAAGCAGCCTCATTCTTCAATCGCAAAGCACACAGAGAGGATAGGGGCTTAAAGCAGGAAGAGGAAGCATATTTGTACCGCTATGTGTGTAGTCTTCTTTTGTTTTCGCATGCCAACGCGAGATGTGCATTTATGGCGACGGATATGAGAATAAGCGAATGTCTGGAATGCGAGCGTTTACGCCCATTTCATGTACTCATGTTCAAGTGTTTGTTTAGCATTTCATTTTGCGAGTTTGTTGCGCAAACCGAGTTTGAAAGGCAGAGGGCAAGGAGTGGGGCTTAATTTCCGCTTGGCCCAGCACTTTGTTTTTTTTTTTGCGCTAAAAATAAACGCACATATGCTGTGGGCACAAATACACACACACACGCACACATAAAACAAACATATGTGGGGCGAGAAACAGTCAATCGTTGACGTCCCCTTCTAATGCTCCCTACATCATCGGCATTTGTTTGTATTTGTGCGTTTATTTGTTTGTTTTGGATTCTACGTACACAGGCGAGCTTCCGCTACATAGTATCTGCCGCCTCGTTGCGGCACTTTTTCGTGGGCGGGTGTATACTTCCGTTGCGGAAGTATGTTGTGTAGGTTAAGCGAGCGCTGCTCACACATGCGCTTTGAGTGTATTGGTTCATATGTGGAGGCGCTTCTATGCGCGCGCGAGTAAGTGTGTGTGGGTCAGAGCCTGCTTGTATGCTTCTATATATAGCTGCGATTTAATTGTTAGTTGTGTTTGCGTTACTCCAATTTTTTTTTTTTTTTTTTTTTTTTTTTTTTTTTTTTTTTTTTTTTTTTTTTTTTTTTTTTTTTTTTTTTTTTTTTTTTTTTCAGCAACAGTCTCTACTCTCGGTTACATCTTGCTTTATGGTTACGCGGTATATTGTAACTAAATAAATTGAATTTCTATGCAGACTTTTATGCGCTTTTACTTAGTAATGGATTGGTGTTTGTAGCTGCTGTAAAATTATTGGATTTATTTTGAGTTCCGTTTCAAAAGCTGTGCGGATGAAATGGCGTACGCAATGCTAGTGTTTCGAAGCGATATAAAAATGTATTTGAAATTTATAGCTTTGTGGGTTTAAGGTTTTTAAAGCCAATTTCAAGGGTATATACATTTGAAAGTCAACTTGAACTAATGCGATTATAAAAGAAGCTTAAATGAAAGACGTTTTAAATGCATTAATTTAAAGATGCATTCAAGTGGAGGTGAGATTAGGAGCTGGATTTACAAAATTCTTCACAGTTTTATTTTTTAAAGCATTCACATTAAAAAAGGTCTCTATCTTAATTTTGGTAGGTCAGCTTGTATAGAAGCCATTAGCAAAAGTGACCCGATTTGAGCAATAAAGACAGAGATTGTAGTACTGTCATATAATTTGGTGAAGATACGGCAGCTATATGCTATAGCAAACTCATCTGAGCATTTTTTTTTTTTGCAGATTTTACAGATGCTAGGAGAATTAATATCTCCGGAATTTTGTGAAGATATCTGATGAAATAAAATTTTTTTTCCTTTTTTAAACATGTGTGCTTTTAGGCGATTTAAAAATTTTAATAAAAAATGTGGTCCGAAACGTGAATAAAAATTTAGATAACTACCGAAATTAAATATTTGTTATAAAAGTATTTTATAATAATAAAATATTACTTTCTATGTTAAACGTTTTTCGGCGCCAAAGGAATTATTGCTTCATTTTAATTTGTTCGTAATTTAATTTGTTAAAAATAGTGTCATATTAATTTATATTAGTTTATATTTAACTCAGCTTTATTTTTTTTATATAAATTCGCGAAAAATTTGCAATAATTCAAATTATTCTTTCAGTGTCAGCGACAGTTTTTCTTTTTCTTTTTTCTTTTTTTTTTTCTCTTTAACACACCATTTCTTTTTTTACACATTAAAAAAAATAATGGCGCTACAGAAATTTAATTAGGCAAAAATAATGACATTTGAAATAAATTTGACATACGTGCGTGCCAAAAGGTATGCCATAAAATACGCGCTGTCTTCACAAACGCAAATATTCTTAATATTTGTATAGCAGTTGTATATAGAACATACGCAGCCTGCACGAGAACACCTCAAACACGAAACAGCAGTTACAACGCCTAATAGTACACTTTGATTTCCACAATGGCAGCAAACATTTCGATGTGAAACAATTAAAAGTTGCCAGACACGTTTTGTGGCGTACGTAAATAACTACTTACATTGTTTGTAGAGGAAACCACGCAAAGGCAAAAAACAGCACTAATGCCAAACTAAAGTAGGTGTTTATGTGTGCGCCTATATGTAGGCAATTTCAACGACGAGCGGTTGCGAAATTTTCAAGACATTCTAGTCACATATTTCATTGCTTATTTTGTGCTCAAGTTTCACGTGCACAACACAACAAATAATCAACACTTGTGCGCCTAAAAGTAGGTACGTGGCAATTGCCAGCGTGTAAACCACAAGCAGCAAGCAGCGAAGAGCAAATAGAAAATAAATGTGGCGTACACAAATAAGAAATCTCTTTATTATTTTTATTATTATTACAACTCTTAATGTTAAGCAGCCAAGGCAGTTACATAAGCGGGCGCCTACCCATCTCGCACGCCCTAAATACAAAATACATAGTATACTTTTCGGCTGTCGCCGGTGTTTTAACGTTTTGTGACGCAATTTTATGTGCGTACATTTCGCATTTTCCGAGCGTAAACAAACAAAAGCACAGCCACGTCGAGTGGCGGCACGATTACAATGCCACTTTGGTGCTTGTGCCACTAGAACGTAATAAGTAGCAAAGATCACGTAAACGACAAATCGAGCGCGTTGCGTTGGAGCATGAATGTTCAGAAAAGCAAAAAGGGATAATTGAGCTGCCACATGTGTTTAGCATCAGCACCTATATGTATACTACTACATATGCATTCGTAGGCATCGCGATTAACTGTAGCGTATTGAGGCCTACAGGAATTACAAAGTAGTCGACAACGCCGCCCGTCCGTCTACACTAATCCGGACGAGACATTATTTTTTATTATGATATTTTACTATTACTTTGTCTCAGACTGTTCGACGCATGGTACTTTTTTTGACTTTGTCTGTGGTGGCGTTTTGTTTTTGGTACTTTTTGCTGCTCGTATTTGTTTGGTTTTGTGAATTTGGTGGCATTGTCCTTCATATGATAGAGTATTTTTAAGGCATATTTTAGTAGCTCAATATTTGATTTGGTCACTGTTGCCAAAATAAATAAAATTTTGTTTCTGCTTGGTTGACTTGACCTTTGAGAAATTGATTATTCGAAATTTAGGAGTATTTTTGAAGAGCTTAAAGTTACAGACAAAATTCTGTTGTGCTAGGATATTAAATAGGAGCTAAGTGGATAAATCTATGAGTTTCGATGGGTATCTTAGAGGATAATGAATGCGAATTCCACATAAAGACTGCAAACTTATTAAGTTACTATACTGAAAACTTTATTTCTAAACCAAATATTCAATATGAAGAAAGGTAATTACGTAGTTTCAATAAATGTAAAATCTACCGAAAACATTCATATCATTTTAAGTGTTTACTTGAGTCACAACAAGCTCACCAAAGTATCCCCAACCAAAAGCTGAATTTTTTTGAAAAAAAGAACTTCGGAAATAGCTAAATTATAATTATATACCTGTATGGTAAAAGCAGATCTGTCTTAGAAATAACCCTTAAAAAATCTCTCTTATATCAATACTCTGACAAAGGCTTTGGAAAGAGCTAAAATTATCACAATTAGTTAGCGTCGGCCTAGGAAGGACCTTGATGGTTGAAGCAGAAAACTCCAAAAATAAATATTTCTTTGAATAACCCACTCTTATACAATTAAAAAAACAAAAAATCTTTGAAAAAACGGTGAAATTTTGACAATTCTTAAGAGCTAGCTAGCTTCGAGAAACAATTTACATAGTTGCTAACCTAAACAAGATTATTTCTAACTCCATTTTTTTACTATGAAGCCTAATAAACAATTACAATTTTCCATACATTTTTTTACTATGCACCTAAAGGTATGCTTTACCATTTTATTTTCTAGTACTCATTCTGCAATTATTTGAAATATTATTACATTTTATATATAACCTTTAAAAAATATTTCTTTTTTTTTCAAAAACAATATTCTTATCCCAACTATAGCAACACCACTGTGTAATAAGTAATAACTCAACCTGAAATAAAATTCATTGCATTCCACTAGGCGCCGAAAGCGACCGTCATAAAATGCAAAGAAGGAAAGGAAAGACAAAGAAAACGGATAAGAGTAGGCAGTAAAAAACGGCGCATGGCTTACAAAAAGCCTTACGAGACCCAAAACGCACGTAGCTTCTACTAAGCGCACATTAGCGCTGACAGCGAAGCATAACGGCACTGCAAGGGCTAAAAGGTAGTAAAGAAAATAAACAAAACCACAAAGCAACAACACATTTACTTCGCAATTTCGTTTGCAAATGCAGCTTTCGCTTTTTTACCGGAAAAAAATAGCACAAAAACCACACTTTTGCTTGCACTTTCTGGCTGTGTCTGGGTGGGAAGACACGCGGCTTGACATTGGCGGGCAGTAAAAGCACATAAAGACGAATGACTTTCGAAAGTAGAAAACACTTGAGCGTACTTTTTGCGCTGGCAATTGTTTCACTGTATTGTATTTTATGCCTGCATTCCGCCATATGAGACTCGGTAACGGCGACGACAACAACAAACGCATATGAATTGTAACGCGCACAAACACACGCGCCGCTATGGACTACAATGCGGAAACGGAAATGGCTGCGGTCACATATATATACTTAAGCATGACACACGAAAATTGTATGTTTATAAAAGCACACACACACAGATTTACACAGTATATTTCTTAAAAGCTTATGATTATGGCTTTCGGCTGCTTGAGCCACGACTACGTCGGTTGGGCGAGTTTGCGGTCGAGGCGGTGTAGACGTTTTAGTTCTTACTTGCCTACTTAATGGCGACGCAGGTGTTGCGCGATTCAAGTGTCGCGGAAGACCTGTGTTTTTCAAATATGTAAGCATGTAGGTGTATGTGTGTGAGAAGACTAGTACGCTACATGCTTATCGCACGGTTTCAGCTTTCTTATAGAGCCAAAAATAAAGCGAAAAAATCACAGACAACACAAAATGACACTACAAAGTTGGCTGTAAACTGCTCCTCTGCCACTTTTGTAGCATAATTTTAGGTGCACACACATGCTCTTCACTTTTTCGGCAATGTCGCGTTGTGCTGTATACAGTCTGCCACATTTAACCGTTTTAAAATATCGTTAAACTACACGACGCTGTGTGTTACGTCTTCCTCGCTCTTTTTTTATGTGGGTATTACACTTGGTAAGTAGGTATTTACCATTAACACTTGATTATCACTTCACAGCAGTGTCTTAGCATTTTTCGGCGCAAATTTTCTCAGTAAAAATGTGCATAAAAAGTTTAGAGAGCAACAATAATGTTTTTCGTTTGATTTATTTTCATGTTATATATATTTTCAGGCTTTTGGGTACTATTTATTCAATTTTTTTCAGACTATTTTTAATTTCTTTTTTTCTTGCAAAAATTTTAGAATACGAAAATTTGTCTAAGCTATTCAATGCGCGAAAAGTCTAAAACTTGAGCTACTTTCATATTATTGGTAGTTTTCTGAGAGATATAATGAAGCTTTGTGAATATGTTTAATTTCTTTAAAGAACTCATGCTTTTGGTACGCCCTATAATGTTTTTAAAGGAGTATTTTCTCTCTCCTCTCCACGCCAATAAGGATGAAGAAGGCGAAGACAAATCATTGCTATAATGACATTTTTTTTTTAATTGAGACTAATTATATTTTATTATAAAGGGTCTAACATTCGTGTTTTCTTGTTTCTTTTTAAAAACTTACTAATCGATGGAAAATGCCATACCTCAAACAGACAGTTTCCAGTAGTCTAATAATTAATCTAATCTTTAAACTTCTCAAAATTTTATAAAAAAAAAGCTTGCATACCTTCTATTATGGGTATTTAAGCCTGTCTATGTTAAAAGGCTGTAGAAGGAAAATGTATAAAAAGATTTTCTCGTCTATAGAAGAGTAAAGAAGAAAAAGATATAAAAAAGTTTAATAAAAATCATTTCAATATTTTTTCGATTTAGGTCAAATATGCACTGTTTCTGAAAAGCGTGAATAGTTTCCATACATATTTTAGCACTTTTTAATACAATCCTAAAGATATACTTTAACCTAAAACAACCATATAGGTATGCTTTAACCCTTTAGTTTCTTGTAGAAGTGTGCACCGGTTTGATAACTTGTTGCTAAATTAAAGGCAATAATTGGCAAACTCATAGAAACCCTCGTCTCTATTCGCAATAAACCAAGATGGTCAATTTTCCCAAGCTGCATTTGAAGCGAGATTTTCTCCTGCTAACAGCTGGTAAGGACTTAGCGACTCTCGTCTTACTCCGATTAAAAACTGAGATTTGTCCACTTTTTCTCCAAAAATTGTGTTTTCTAAACTGCCTGTAGACAAGGATAGCATAGCGTATTGGCCAGTTGTTTACTGATATTCTATTTTTTTTTTTCGTGGAGTTTTGGTTTCTGTGATCTTGAAATATAATAATGTTTTTAAAGTGGCCTCATAAGTACTCATAAAAACATTTTTGGTGTTTTGAATAATTTGAAGAATATATGTATCTTTGAAAAAAAAAATGCTGAAACTAAGGTTTTATATCCATAAATATGCTTTCAGGTAGTTAAAAAAGTAGTTATTATCGCTAATATACAGTCGGAAGAGTGAGATTGGTAGCTCAGAAGGAAATTTTGAATTACAAAAATATTTATTGAACTCATAACCCTATCTGGGTAATTACAGATAATTTTGAGTTTAGGCGAGCCAGTTTTTAAAACCATACAACACACCGTTTTTAAGAAGTTCAAACGCCTACAAATTGTTGTTTGTCCTTTCTTGGAACAAAAAGCCATTAAAATCAATTTTATTATTATTATTTTTTTAAGAAAGTATTTTTTATGCAGTTGTCACTTAAAACTAATATATTTGAGAATGTACTTATTATCATTATTTTATTGAAATAAAGCAATTCTCTAATAGTGGTCACTATATTTGTTCATTTAGTTCACCGAATAAGCGGGAAATGTGTTATACTACATTATGAAACACTTTAAAAATAACTCGAAACACACCTTTTTTGTTGCTCTGTTTTACTTTTAGTATTTATTAATTAATTTACTTATTCGTTCAATTTTTTTAAATCATCTTAAACTTTTGTTTAATTAATTATCCACAATTTTACTTCTTTACATCATCAATGCTTTCACACAGTATATTTGCTTTAGATTATTAGCACTCGCGTCCTTACGCCTTAAAAAACAAAACGCGCACTGAGTTATCGCAACACTTCTGATTAAGTCGCACGAAAGTCTTTCGACAACTTTCAGCAAGAGCACTTGTCTTTGCCTGATATGTCCTTCTACCGGCAACGACGCTCCGCAACTGAAATATCCTGTTGAAAAGCAATGCCTTGTGACTGCAAGTCTTCTGCAGGGAAATTTGCGTGTGTCCAACACCAAGAATTTTCCACCGAAATAACCACAATTGGGAAATATCCTTTGCCGAGAGAACTTGTGTGTGTCTTGCGCTCTTTTGGCGACTCACTGGAAATTTTCAGTTAAAGTGCACACACACACTTTAAACATTGCCACTGTTAGTGCTTGTGTCCTTAGCCTTCATAGCAATGCATTTGCCGGCTCGATCAAGGGTTGTTGTCCTTTGCGCCGCTTGTGCAAGGGAAATTTTTTTTTTGTAGAAGTTGTTGCTTAGGCAAGGCATGTGCTTGTCGGCTTGACTTCCTGTTCGTTTAAGTTTGGCGCTTGTGTTGTCACTAAACCACATGTTGTCAACATAACTGCAGTGTTGTTGCTGTAGTCGCGTGTTTATGCGCTTAACAGGTTGATTTGTGACGTCATCGATGAGTGTTGAGAGGGGAAATATTTTGTCATTGCTCCGCTGGAAGTTTATTTTGGGATTTTTTGTGTGTGTAAGCGGCGATTCGGGTATTATTTGAATGTAGCGGAGGGACAATAGAAGGGATTTTTTTAATAAAGGAGATTGAAAACTTGGATTGTTGAAATTTTAATTAATCAGCATAATGCATTTGGTTTAAATAAGTATTTCTATGTGCAGTTTGCTCATTAAATTAAATTATATTAAATAAAATTAAATCAAATTAAATCAAAATAAATTAAATTCAATTAAATTAAATTAAATTAAATTAAATAATGCATCCCTGAACGAAAACATGTAGTTTGTAAAAAATTTCTGAGCAACAATAATTTTGATTAATCAACATAATTAATTTGCTTTAATTAAGTTTTTTTTGCAGTCTATTCAACTCCAAATATTTTAACTGATATTTTATTTCATCTACCACTTCATTATATACTATTTATTCTGCATATACACACAAATATTTTAGTTTTCATCCAAAATTATTTGCATTATTCGCCCTCCCGCTTATCTCTGCAAACTTTAATTAAGCGCAGTCAACGCGCTAACAATGCGTATTTAGTTCCTTTCATGCCATGGAAAACAATAGGCGAAAATCCAAAAGTCATCAGCTAACAAAATAGTGAAAATGCAGAAGTGAATTGAAAAACAACAACGCAAACGCAGCCATGAACCCTAGGGTATAGTACAGCACAGTAGCCCAAACTAACATTTACACACACCCATACACGCATAAAAATACCTAGAGGTTCCCACTGACGCATCAGTGCAAAAGTGTAAAACAAATGCAAATCATACAAAAATTCTATGTAAATTCTGCCGGGAATTGTGTGGCGCGGCGACAAAACAGTGGACAGTGAGTTTCATTCAATACTATACTAGTTGGAAAAGCCAAAAAGACGCGTTTATGCAGAGCATATACAATTGTATGAAAAGCATGCATGCGTGTGAGTGTGTTCCTGATATTGTTTGGGCTTACTTGTGAATGTGTGTATAGTTTTGTTGTACTGAATCAATACCGCTGGCCACAATACAGAAATCAATGACTGACTATTTTAATTTAGAACACGGAAATTAAAGAAAAAACTAAAAATTGTGCAATTTTTGTGTTGAATTTTTTATTTACTTTTCAATTTCACTTTCATATGGTTCTAAATAAAAAAAAACACAAATTGTTTAAATAGTATAAAAAAAATCTTCAAAATAGAAGTGCCATTAGATCGCCGCTCTAAGCTTTTAAAAGGAAAATTTTACAATTTAACTGGAAGGAACTTAATGTGACATAAAGTCAGGGCTGCAATAGAATTATCATTTATTCAATTAATTTTTAATGCAATATTTGCATTTATATTTTTTTCTTATTTTGTAGTTCTGAAAATCGCAATTAAAAGTAATTTTCGAATTATCAACTACCAGATTAAAAATTACAGATAATTTTCTTATCCCAAATGTGGTATTAGAACTTAAGAGAAAAGTTGATCGCAAATACCGTATTTTTTGCGTATTTAAAATTCTGCCATTTCGAACTAGAGCGCAACCTGAGCCTACATCTTCAACACTCTACTGTAGTGCCCGGCAAACCTACGCGTTAAAAAGATTTTATTTTAAAACAATTCAATTGTGATTTTTATTACCCTACTCTCATTTTACGGAAGAGATTTAGAGCTTAACAAACCCCAAAACACAGTTTGATGGCAAAAAAAATAAAATAAAATAAAATAAATAAATAAATAACAAGACACACCTATAGTATATGGACATACTAGAAGTACCGTATATGGTAAATACGAAAAATGCTGAAATACTATCTTATATTTCGAATGATAATACTGTACGATGTATGTTTATGACCTTTATTGAAAGACTTATGTTATTGCCGAAAAAGAGGTTCCAATACATTATTTTATGATTCTTTAGCACTCTTTTCGATTTACCTATGTCCTTCTATATGCCTATTTATTCGCGACCTAGACCCCAGCTTTGAACACGTGCTTCTTTCCAAGAATGATGCCAATGTAGCTTCAGTACCGCCGAAGTTAACGCTTTTCCTTGTTATTCATTACTTATTTTTAACATTATTGTCATTGAATAGTATTATTATTATTATAAGAGGCACAAAAAATTTTTCTGGGATATGGAAAAAATATTTCAGCAAAGAATGTCAATAAATTCATTCAGGATTTCATTGTTCTTCGGTAAAGCTGTTATTTTACATTTACAGTATGTTAACAAAATTTGATAAATTTTAATGTTAATAAATGTTAACGTTCTTTGATGGCGTCCTGTTGCTAACATTTTTCGTTTCAGGTTATTTAAAAGACTATCAGGTGAAATGGCTTTTTGCAAAATGAACGTTGTTTTCGAAAGTGAAGACACAAACCGGACTTAAAGTGCTATAATTTTCTTCGAATTTATTTGTCTGCTAAAATATCGACATCGAATTCGAAATTTCTCTATTGTGAATTTTGCTCCTAATTTGTAATATTTCCTCTAATTTATAAATTTATAGTGTGCAACTGTTCCATAACAATTTCATTCAAATTCGAAGGTGGGTGTATTAGATATACGAAACCGCTACAATTCGGATAAAGGTGTGAAACTATGATACCATATGAAAAGGTGGTGATTTATAGTAACAGCTAAAATGGTTAGAACAGAACTCGAAGATTCGTTGTAAATATTTTATAAATATGTAGCTTTGAAGAAAATAAATAAAAATAAATATAATTAAAATTAATAAAACTAAGCTCCTGCCAGAGTTTGTTCCAAAATAAATTTCTATATATTTTTCCGTAGAAAATAACAGCTGCAAGGGAAATCAGTCCTGTTTTTAAACAAACCAATTATTATCGACCTCTAAAGATAATTGTCAAAAGCTAAATTTATAGCCGATTTCTTCGTCAACTTTTAGTCTTATCAATTATTAATAACACATAATGTATACAACATTAAATAATAAAATAAGACAATTGAAAAAATATCAAAAGTTCAAGTAAGAGGAGTTGAAAAAGTTCTTGGATTACGGTTCTTTAAAAGTTTTTAAGTACCCAAAAAACTTCTCGTAAAATATTGGTGAAAAAAGTCAATTAAAGTGGTTCGTTTTTTTATATTTTTTTTCATGTAAGAAACGTTAACTCATCGACTTTGTTGAGATTTTGCTTGCTTTTTGAAAACATTTCGAGCTGGAAACCATATGTACACACAAATAAGCCATACGCAGTTATACAAGTAAGATATAATACATATCTACTCGTCTATCTACATATATGAACACCAAGATACTTGTATGCATTAGCCCCACAACACCAATTTAGGCGGCTCAACGCCTGTTAATACGCCTTGGTAATCGCATGCTGCCATAATACAAAAGTAAATACAATTTTATATTTATTTCACACAAAACGGTATTACAACAAACACAGTGAAAAGCAAAAACCACAAAACGAACAAAGCAAGAAATAACTGCCAAACAATCAACAATAAAATGAAATAAAATGTTGGAAAAGCATAAACATGGTGAGAGCAGTAAGCAACCTCAGGCTTAAAGCAAAAATAAAAACAACTTCGCGAATTAAGTTGGTTTGGCGTAAATGAGCAAAGCTCCAGCATACAACAAACAAGCGATATTGTGGTGATAACAAGTGAAAAAAAAGTGTGAGGAAATACTTAAACACTTTACACACACGTACTCGAAGTCTTTTGCACAACCGCAAATGTAATCAAAAGCCGCCAGCAGTGTAAAGCAATTTGACAAAGCATACTTTGAGGCGTAGTGACGCGCAAGCCATTCAACGCGCTAAGCGGCGTCAGCCAAGTGAAAGCGAAAAATGAGCATGAATGAAAGGAAATAAAGCAAATGTGTACAGGCGTGTTTGTGTGCCTGTGCGGATGTCTAGCTTTAGGCGCTTAAAGTGAAAGTGGCAAAAGCATTTAGAATATAAAAATATCGCAAAGCAATCGTTGACGGCTTAACACATACGTTCGAAATGAACTGTTATTCTATAGGCAGTTGTGTTGCCGCCGAATGTGCGCTTAAGCCTAAAAGTAGGCTATGCTTATTTACGCAATAGCTTAAACAAACTGTCGACTGCCAGCCAAAAGCGCATGTTATAACAAATGTTAGGAGTCGTATGGCGGGCGCGCAGCGTTGAGCTGTAGAGCTCATATTGCGGTTTAGTTAAGCTAAAGTAAGTGCTAAATTATCCGTGCGCTTTAAGCGGACATATTTGCTGCTATGTTGTGTTGATGTGTGGTGTAGTTGGTGCGCCTTAAAGTCTGTTGTGATGTATTGAGTTTGTTCGAGTAGAGAATTGTGAAGAAATACTGATTTTAAAGGGTTGAATGTTTGCTGTTTTTAGAGAAGTGTAATTAAAATTTAAAGAATTCATTCACTAAGTGTTAGCTATAAAAAGGTCAGAAATATCATCAAAGTATCGATTCTGCAAAACATACATAAATATTTTAGCAATATTTTTTCACAGTGCCGTAATTTAAAAAAAAAATGAACAATATATTAGTTTTCAACAAGGCCTTGTTAAATTTATCGTTAACATTTCCAAAAAAAAAGTATCTGTACATAATTTTACATATTAAAAAATTTCACAAAATTAAAATGTTCGATTCAAATATCGATAAATGATCGATAATTAAAAAAAAAAATTATGCTATCGAAATTTCAATTGTTTCATTATTTGCGGAGAATAAAAAATTTAACAAATTCTGAAGCAATTAATTATAAATAATCGAATATTTAAAAGCAATTTTAAGTTATCGATATTTCAATAGCAACTATTTTGAGGAAATTTACGTGTACATATTTTTTTGTTTTGAAGATATTTAAGAATTTGCAAAACTATTGAAAATATATCGATAAATAATCGATTGTTTTATAAATGTTAAGTTATCGAAATTTCACTTGTTACATATATTATTTGAAGAAAATAAAAATTTAAAAGCAGCTCCTAAGCAATTAACAGTAAACAATCGAGCATTTCAAACTAATTTTACGTTATCGATATTTACACCTTTTTCGAAAAAAATTGACGAGTACGTACTTCTTTTTTTATTTGAAGACATTTAACAATATGAGAAACTTGGAAAAATCAGTTTTCTGTTATTGACATTTTAATCGTTACATTATTTGAGAAAATGTAAAATATTTTGTTAAGTTCTGATAAACAAACGAATATTATGGATTGATTTTATGTTATCAATGTTTAAAATAAAAATAATCACATGCAATAGATATGCAGCAAAGTCTCGTTAATGGAGATATCTGCTTAATACAGCGTCCGTTTAATACTGCTTTCATTGTACTATCAACTCCAAAAAGCTTTAGTTGAAAACCTGCGAATAACAGATTTAACATTTCGAAATAAAATTGTTATCGATAATAAATTAATAAAATTTAAAAATATAAAAAACTTCGATACATTACCGGAAAAAGATCGAAAGCTGTATATCGATTGTTATCTATGTTTAAAATAATAACAATCGCAATATATAGTTAAACAATCAATTCTCCCACTTTAAGCTTGAGGAAAACAATACTAAACTTAATGACCACAAATAAGTTGTCATCGATATGTCAAAAAGAGAAATTACCATAATATTACCAAAATTAGCGTGAATCCAAATTCATATGTCATACATACAAAGTACAATCACATTAACACGTTAGGTTCATGTAATACATTATTCACACAACGGCACAAATTCATAAGCACACAATATGGGTTTCCAATTTACTACTTAAATGAAGGTCTTTGTTGTAGTCCAAAAGTACCCAAAAATTTATTAGCCTACCAAATGAGTTGTAAAAACACACTTATGTTCCCACAAAGGTATGCAACACATTTACAACAACACACAATATTTTTGAAAGTTTAACATAACGCCTAAAAGCATGTAAATCAAAGCAGACATTGTGTCAATAGCCGTTGGCTCAAATAAATATTTTTGTGCGTCGTTTGCTAGATTTGTAATTAACCCTCGGTAATATTTTGTAATATGCAAAGTCATTTACAAGGTTTTATTACAAATTTACAAGCGTGGCGTAATATATTGCATACATTTAAGCAACATATCATTTACCATTTGCTAAGCTTTATGTTAATTGGAAAAGGAACGACAACATGTCGTGGCGTTTTGCTAAAGTTTGGCGCTAAATTTAAATGAACTGATACGGGAGAACGCAATGGCGAGAATGAGGATGAGAGGGGGGTGGTGGTAGGAGGATGTGCTCTCGTAATATTTTAAAACGCCGTCCTCACAATATATATGCGTCTCACATGAGCACCCTTCCAATTTCACGTTTACTGCATTTTGTATGGGAATTTCTAATGATGTCTGCCCGCCTTTACGGATTTACGAGTAGTAAAAGCTCAGACGGCACACACATACTGGCGCGTCTATGCTGGAAAACCAAAAATGACTTTTCCGATTTATGTTTATGTGAGTTTCCTAGTTGCTTGCCGCTTTTATTTGTTTGCCTTTTCATGCAACCTTCCTCATTTATTTGTTTGTTTGTTGTTTGAGGGAAAAACTTTGACTAGCCGCGGCATTTACTGATTCTTTGGAGTAATGCTACTTTAGCATTTTTATCTCTGTTACAGCCCAGCAAATTTCGCCTATGCAAGCAGCTATCGAAGTACAACAAGAAGAAGGTTAAAAGTTACGACTTTTAGAAAGTTTTTTTTATGTTAATTTACTACTTTACATGCACTTGAAGAAGTTCAGCCGGCTTAGCAGGGCATGGCAGTGGGTGAGGATGTAAACTAATAACGGACCGAAGGTCGAGGGTAGCTAAATTGGTAACATTTTGAATTCATTATGATTTTTCGCTGATTGAGTTTGCTGTTAAAAAAGAAAAGTACGGGAATTTGAGGGAAAACTTAGAGCTATGCAAAACAAGGCATACCTATAGGGCCAGTAGGTGAAATACTAAGTAAATACTGTAACGCTGTTTGGGAGAAAAGAGCAAATATAAGAATAAGAAATATATATATTATATATATTATATATATATATAATAAAATATTAAAAATATATATATAAAAATAAAGAGGGATAAGTACAAGCATACTTTTGGCCAGAATTAGTAAAATTTTTAATCAGCAAATTAAATTTTAGCGTGTAAGTCAGAAAATCGTAAAATATATATAAACAACAAAAGCACAAAATAAAATACAAAAAAAATTTAAAAGTCGATCAAAATACTTGACCGATATTTTTTACTGCACCCCTTGCGAAGACAAACGTGTTGAACCACATACACATTAAAAACAAAAAAAACGCATCTAGCCACATCAGCTTATTACTGCCATCTCAGTGCCACGAAAGTCTCCCATCTGTTTGTCAAACCATCATTAATCCTTCATTTGCATGTCAAACGCCTATAAGTATGTCATACTGAGAGTAGAAATTACATGAGGGACATAAGAAAGGGAAAGTCACAAAGAGTCACAAGCGAACGCACACACACAAGTATATATTAATTGACTACCATGCAAAGCATTCAACATTTATGGTTGTGGGAAAGCATATCGTTGGCGGCTGACTTGACAGAGAGCCACCGAAACGCTTGCTTTACCGATATTTTCTTCAATTCTTGCATACTGTACGCAGCATCTCCCTCAGTCTAAGTTGCAAAGGCATATTTATATAATATTTTTGGTAATATTTTGTAACTGATTTAATATTCAAAGCATGCATTGACATACTAAGCGAATTTTATTTTCCAAATATGTAAACATATAAGGAAATTTAATATTTTGCTTTTGCTTATGGCTGCTGGTAGATAGTATTGATTTATATTTAAGAATTTTGCAGCAAGCTGGCAGCATCTGTAACGAATTGTGGAAAAATAAAGCTTTGGCCCAGCAATGAATATTGATTTACATGATTAGCATAATTTTAGGCGCACATGCAGCTAAATGTATGCAAATGTGTTTTGTGGCAGAGTTAGGTAGGCATTTTCGCAAAATGTTGGTATTTTGGATGTTGAGGGAATAACTGTACATATTATATATAGCAAGATTTAGAGGGGAAATATGTATGAGGATATTATAGGCACTAAAGGTTGATGACTTATTGGTTCCTCCAAATGACTTGGTGAGAGGTTTTTCTACTCAAATACTAAAAAATTTTAAACATTTTTAATAGAACTTTTTAACTTAATTTTTTTATTTCAATTTTATAATTTAAAAAACAATTTTCTGTTTA
>NW_017535518.1:3797316-3843700 GCF_001853355.1 Bactrocera latifrons | reverse complement strand
TGGAATTTTTTTTTATATTATAAAAAACAAATTATCGTGGCAGCTTTTAGGTGCCTTGCAGAAGCACTTTAAATAAAACCCTGAAAACAAAGCAAAAAAACGAATAAAACGATTGTTTTTCACTCTACTATTGCAAATACTAAATTCTATTTAAATAGCTATTAGTTTTTGCCTATTAGTTTTTGCCTAACCGTAGTAGGCGTTACGCGCGAAGCTCCCTCAGCAAGTCTTCTCGCTCCCTATGAAGCAATGAGGGCAGAGTCGAGGAAACATAATTGTCCTTGCCATTGACAAAGCGTTTGTCGGTATCATACGACGTTTACCGCCGACGTATAATTTAATTCATGCGCATAAATACTCCTGCATACATACATGAGAATAAGCCACAGAAGCAACAGCAATTCTACCTCCACGAGGAGACAAACTAGACATTTCCGTTTACTGCAGTAGATATGTACAAAAGGTATTTGTGCACAATTGTCGTGCTAAAAAAGCAGACGCGAACATGGAAATATGGTTAACCGTTATTAGAAAGTAGAGTGCAGCAGGAGTAAAGGGCAAACTGGTATAAAATGCCGATATAAGGCAAAATTGTATTTGGAAAGGAAAGCATAAAATGTCTGAAGTTCAAGTGCAGGTTGGTCTACATTGGCTTCTAACCCTAAAAGTATGCAACACGGAAAGCGGTAGACAATGCGCGTAAGTGATATTGAAACATATGCACATGCACAAATACCAAGTCTACGGTTGTGTGTTTGATAGCTTTGCAATTGAACTCGGTTGCACTTGAACAGCTGTATCGGTTACGCCTGAATTTATGCAATGGGACAGTGATTTTCAAACAAAACATAAGTTGACTGCGGTTGTTGGGTTTCCTTTCGGTTGCAATGGTTGGGCAAGTAGAAGCATATATTTTTTAAGGTATTGTATGTGTGCTGAGAGTGCTTGGGTCCTAAAATTATGTTAAGAAATGTTAACTAAATTGCTTTACAGACGACTTGGAATATAATATAAGTAATGATAGCAATTGTTGTGAAACTGCATAATATAAAATATGTATCATAAAAAAAATTCTAAATTGCTTGCGCGCCTAAACGAATGCCACAAGTTTTTATATAAAATCGTCAGTAATATATTCACGCATTTATAATTATTCTATTCCATCCATATTCTTGGTCTCTAGTGAAAACTATAATTGACTCTGAAAATTTGCATACTTTATGCCCGGTTTACCCGCGCGAAAGTTAAATGCAAGCCATTTGTCCATAATATCAAGAAAAATAAGAAAACCGCAAAAGAAAGGACGCCAGTAATAACAAGTAAATCAACGGTAAACAAGTTTGTAAGTATTGCATAAAAAATTAAGGCCACCCGGCTACCCACAATTTCACCTGCGGGTCAATCCGAAGGTAAATAGTAAAAGTTGCAAGCCATCATGACCATAAGCACTACAAGAAGCGACTATCCGCCGGCAACAACAGCCAACAACAGCAACTATACAACAACGTACAAGTGGCAGGTAATGTGGCGCAACAAAAACCGACCGCTTGCAAAAGGTAAAAAGCAGCAACAGTGTAAGCAGATATAACCACAGCTGCAGTTGCGAGGGGCGCGTGTTTGTCGGCGCAGGATGAGCAGGATGTTTAGAAATGCTAAATAGCCACTTTGTGTTGGGTGCTCGCCCACAAGAACGCACACGGTTATAGCTCCTGTGGCATGGCGCTGTTTGTAGTAAAATGTGGCAAAGCGAGGGAGGGTGAGTTGAGGAGAGTTGAGCGGGGTAAAGTTAAAGCAAACTGAAGTTTTTACACTTTACGTCTTTGTTAAAATTTCTCGTTTTACACTCCGGTGTTTTGCTTTTGCTTTCAACCAATTGTTTACTTTTTGTTTCTTTTAATTTAACGTTGGTATTTTTTTCTATAGTTACTCTGATTTCGCTTGCGGCCAACGACCGCCCCAAATTGCTTTACTGCCGCTGCTCCTAAAAAATTTGTAAGAAAAAAAATTTAATTTACAAAGACTCGAAAGTGGGCAGTAGAAGTCACTCTGTGTTTTTAGCTTAAAGCAAAGTAAGACTTTTGGTTCTTTCTGCACTTGTTTGGCATTGAGTTCGTTTCGTTTTGGTTTTACTTAAGCTAGCTATACGACATTCATGGCTAGTGAGTCTTTCAATCTCAACAACGAAAGTTTGATTAGAAAGTGCATAGTGCCAAAGTAAGAGGAGATGTTGATGTACACGGAGAGAAAAATTAGTAAATAGAATAGAAAAATATGTACATTTAAAATTCAAGTTGGAACTCCATATGGAGATTTTTGGAATCTACAAAACGGAACAACGAGTTTGTTTAAATTTTGGGCAGTCGAAAAGTATTTCCGCTTTTTGTCAATAGATGTCGTTGCAGTCGTATATCTCTAGTGCTACCAATCACATTGTGTCATACCATATAGTGTTGGAAAGGTAAGACTTTAAGCTTCATTTAAATAGAGTCAAATTGGAATATTGAGAAAAAAAATGACAGCACTTTAAAAATGAGTGAATAATAATGAGAATTTTGTTATATTTTGAAGTTTTTGTATGAAAAAGGTAAGAAGCAAGCCACCAATGAAATTTGTGAAGTTTACGGAGACGATGCTGCATCAGCTCGTGTAGCACAACGAATGGTTCATTCGCTTCCGTTCTGGCAATTTGATGTGAAAGATACACCCCGCTCTGGTCGACCTTTCAACGATAGTCGATGAAATTATGAAAAATATTGGCCAAGACCGTTACATAAGCTGCCATGACATCGCTAAGGAACTTTACATTCATCATCAAACGGATTTCAAAAATTTTAAAAAGGCTGGCTACAAAACGAAGCTCGATGTTTGGGTACCACATGAATTGTCTGTGAAAAATTTAATGGACCGAATTAACTTTGCTGAAACGAAATGAAAGCGAACCATTTCTGAAGCGAATGGTAATAGGAGACGAAAAATGGATCAAATAAGACAATAACGTGCGAAAAAGATCATGGTTCAAACATGCTGAAGCTCAAAAATTTGTCGCAAAGCAGGATTGACGCCTTGCAAGGTTATGCTGAGTGTTTGGTGGGAGTGGAAAGGAATCATCCACTATGAGCTGCTCCAGTCTGGTCGAACGATTGATTCTACATTTTACTATCAACAACTTTTGAGATTAAACCACGCAATAAGAAAAAACGGCCAACACTCAACTTCGCAAGAACCTGTCCTTTTCATAAATATTCGACAAAGGTTTTTCTCTTGATTATGAACGATTTGCTCAATAGTCACAAAGAAAACAAATATAGAAATGATCGTATTGTAAATAAAAATGTGTTATGGAACATTTTCTAAACTCATGTTTTTGACGTACACGACAAGTTGATAAAAAATTCTTCATGGCTCTGAATTTGTTTTCAGCAGCATTTTGAAATAAACTTCGCTCCGAACACCTACTATATCTAGGAAAATTTACGGTATTTCCTAATATCAAAAACCTATAAATCTTTCCTTTTAATACAAAAACTATTTTCCCCCATTCTGTTGAACGATATACACTTATGAAATGAATCACAGTTCATTTCAGTTCACGCTAAAAATATGTTTTGAACATTGCTCCTCAAAACAATAAATGCTTAGAGATTCAGAGGGGTCTTCCGTTTTTTTTTTTTTTTTTTTTTTTTTTTTTTTTTTTTTTTTTKTTTTTTTTTTTTTTTTTTTTTTTTTTTTTTTTTTYTTTTTTTTGTAGTGGTTAAGACGTTGTTTAACTTATTCTGTCAAGTGATTGTGTGGATTACAAATACGACAAGAATCACTGGACTAAATAACTTCTAACTACTTTGTAAGAAGACGACAAGAGGTTCTGATTATTTTATATACTATCAGAAATTTATCTCAAAGCTCAATCCAATATCACAGTAAGTAGATAAACTTGACATTCAGTTGTATAACTTTAATTTTCTTTGACTAAAAGAAAACAAAATATTTTTTAATTGCAATCCATATTGAAAAACAACAATGCTTAAAAATCCTGTGTTATTAACAAGTAGCATCCACTCAAACTGAAGACATCTTCATAAAAATATTTCACCATAAATTCTCAGTGTATGTCAGATAGACACACAAAAAATCACCGCCAACATCAATGTCAGATTCAAATGCAGGCCAAACACTGAGGGGATGCACAACCGCCTCAAGGTGGTAGATTTTTAGCCACGCTACGACTACAGAAGCAACAAACCAACAACAAGAGCACATGAATATGTACGTTTCTGCCTAATCGGAAAACACACGCCAGCCCAACTCAGTTGCTCATCTTGAATTTCATCCCCCACCATCGTCGTGCAACATTGCCACTCTACGCCAACAATAGCCAGTTGTTGTAATAGCATTTTGACACTCATATTACAGTCATTCATAACCCACTACACATTCCGGTCATACAGCTACAACTACGAGTGCGTACACGGGTAGAGTTGGACGACGGCACCCCAGAAGTATGCAACGAAATTTAATTTCAACGACAGCAAGCAGTGAACAACACCAAAAACCACTACTACAGCCAACAAACCCAACCACCTGCGCTCCCTGGCACTTTGAAATCAGCAGCATCTCCAATATCACACACACGCACACACATACAATTTCGAAAAATTCGCCTGATTTTGCCACAAATGACGCGCAGCTGCCAGCTGACGAAATTTCATTGTTGGATTTTTTCAAAATTTCACTCTTTGTTGTTGTGCAAATGTGTCTGGCGCTTTATCGAGTGAAACGAAACGAAAACTTTCTACAACAACATCAATACAGTCAGTTTTCAAGTGCAACGCAGTGTTTGCGCGCTCAAACAGAGTGAATACAAAAGCAAACCGGCATCCGTGGAAGCCTTCAAGGTGAAAAACAAATTCATTCATATGCTCTCGCACTCTCCGCTAAGCTGTTAGTAAATTGAGAGCGCTCTCACTGAGTAAAATGAGTAAGTTTTGAGGAAGGTGAGCTCAAGGTCTCCAAAAAATGGCAATGCCGCCCAGAAATTTGTTGTAGGAAGTCGCATACAAACGCTTTACAAAAGCAACAACAATGAGTTCAAGTATTTGTTTCGAATTCCAGCATTTAAGTCACGTGCTTTGCTTGCTTAACTGTAAAAAAAAAGACAAATACAAGGCTGTGCAGAGCATACCAGCATGTCAACATTGTAAAGAGAGCGTATTTGTGTGAGAGTGTGGGTTGGTTAAATAAGGAAATGAGAGCAAGTTTTTTTGCAACATTCTTTGTGTGAAGAATTTGATTTTGATTTTGGGTGATTTTCCCACCTTCTATGGATTTCAAAATCTTGTTTAAAAAATATTTTCTTCTTAACAATTTTCCGCAGAAATATTTGGATTCAGAATTTTAAAAGACTTTTTTGGGATCAAGAGCAAGGATAAGAGCATTTGATGCATTCTTAAACCCATGAAGAATTTCATTGCGAGCTATGAATCTTTCAGGACTTCAGGGGGGAGATTTAAGCGTCCTGTCCTACTTCATTCATGTTTTATAACGCTTTGGATATGGTTAAAAGCGACAAAAGAGTTATATCTAGTACATTTATAATTTTTTTTATTTTTTTAAATCGAAACACAATTGAGGTTATTTTACGTATTTAGATAACGAACAGAGTATACTAAGTCTTCTACGATATTTGTAACCCGCAGAAGGAAACGTCGGAGACACTGCAATATGACAGGTCAATTGAAAATTCAACACCCCGACAAAAAAATTGCGCCACCCGAATTAAATCCATATGATTTTTAGTTATTCTCAACCTTCAAAAATCAGCTGTCAGATCATTTCGTTGTGAATTATATCATTTTGAGAAAAGCAACGTTTGTTATTGTGGAAGAATTCACAAAAAGGAATATCGCGTGTTGCTTATTGAAACGAAAAAATACAGTTGAAGTCAAGGTTTGGAGTAATCAGCAATACTTGGACTATGCACCAGGGAAATCAATCATGTGAAAAGTGGTTTGCTAAGTTTGAACAAGGCAAAATGAGTACTAAAGACAGTGAATGCAGTGGACGCCGACAAAAACATCAAAAATGTCCAAAAAATTATTTTTGATGACCGGGAAGTGAAGTTGAATAGAACAGAAGTTACTCTAAAGTTATCAACTGAACGTGCACATCAGATTATCCACGAATATTTGGGTGTGAGAAAGCTCAGTGTACACTGGAAGCCCCGGGAGCTCACTTTTGACTAAAAATAACGACGAGTTGATGATTCGGAGCAGTGTTTGGAGATGTTAAATAGTTATAAACCTGAGCTTTTCCATCGATGGCTGAAACATGGCTCCACAATTTCACTTCGTCTAATCAACACACGACAAACCGTTCTAGAGCGAGGAAAACCGCAAAAGTGGTCTGGTAAGGTTATGGCGTCTGTATTGTAGAAGATAATTGTATCCTTCTCCATCGTATTCTCCAGATTGGATCCGAAACAATTATGTTTTGTTTTCAGATCTCAAAAGAATCCTTGCTGTTTAAAAATTTTCGGTGAATGAAGCAATGATCGCAAAGATTGAGGCCTATGTCGAAGCAAAGAACAAATGGTACTACAAAATTGGTATCCCAAAATTGGAGGATCACTATAATCAGTCTATCTATTATACTATAGTAACCCTTTTTCTAATGACCTCTTATACTGAACAGATAATTATTCAGCTATAAGGCAACGTTGGAGATCCTTTGAAGTACTTAAATCATCTGCGGGATAAGCTGAGTCTGACGTTTTGATGTAAATCTCAAATTTTGCACACGTCCTATTTGCTCCCAATAAACTGATCACTCCAAATCAAGTTGAAGACAGTGCTAGTTGATGCAATCAATTATCAGACTATCAACCATAATATGTGTAGAGTACATTTGCTAATGCAATCAATTAAGAGCCATCTGAAACTTTTAATAATATGCAATTCTAATCCATAAAAAATCAAAGTTTCGAATAAAAAGTAAACTCACCAACATTGCCACACTCTTGAATTATTTAATTTCAATCTAAAATGTTCATTGTCATTCCCTAAATTATGAGTTAATTATGCAAGCGAACTAATTAAAGCACTTGTAAACATAAATTTTTGCTTATTGCGCACAAATTAAAGACATTAAAACTTTACCGAATATTAAGAAATAACAAATCTTCCACAACGCTTTTTCCACTCTTTCGAAAACAGCAAAGTTTCATCTAATCTAATTTAAGCATGAAAGTTTCGCAGTATCAAAGGCAATAAAAATTTCATATCCCGCACAATAAATGTCAAGCAGAGTCATTCTGCGTAGGTGCTGGGGCGAATTAGTTAGGAGAAAACGGAGGAAGAGACGGTTAGATTACTAGATAATAGCGCAGAGTTTGGGTGGAAGGCAAATGGTAAGCGCGACAAACAACAAGCATTTAAAATTCCTCAACAACGTTTCATTAGCCTGTCAAATTGCGCCAATGGGGAATTCAAAGCGAGCGTTTGACGCGATATAGTGGCATTTAAGCGGGAGCTGTTTTCCATTCGCGCGTTGCGGAGAGAAATGTGTTTTTGTTTTGCATGCTTTCCGTTTATTTATTTCGAGTTACAGCATGTCGTTGCGGAAGTGCAAAGTTTATTCATAGAAGCATATAAATATAGGAGCATATTGAGAATGGTAGAAGGAAAGAGCGTGTTTTGTTATACCGTTATTTATGTTTCTCTTATTCCCGTAATGAAACAGTTGGTGTAATAACATATATTAGATATATATTATATGCATTGTATAGAACAGCTTTTCTATATAAACTTATAGTTAAAAAAAAATTATAAAAAATTTTATATTTCAATAAAATGTAATTAATTTCGAGATATAAAGATATATCGACATCGAGTAAATTTCTAATTTATCTTATTAAACAATATTTTGCATAAAACCATTGTTTACAAACTGGTATTCGCGGAGTAATAAATATGTATTTCGCGACGAAAATTACAAAAATTTTATCCTTAAAACAGAGCGTAGAGAGGAAATTGGAGCCCGAGGAGGATATAGGATACAGAAACTACCCTATTATATACTACTCTACTAAGAAGTATTCTGAGGAGTCAGAACAGGAATTTTTCCGGGAACTCCACCCTTTTACTTATACAGTTTATTATATTACACAGTTGTTAATTAATGTAAATAATTGTTGAAATGTTGCAGAACAAACACATCACCCACCGACAGTTAGAATCGTCACCCGAACTGTTTGCATCGGAATTGATACATACACATATGGCAGCAAGCAATAGGCTAAACACTTATGTAGTTGACAGCAATTCAATATCGAAGAATCATACTTTACCAGCTGATCAAATTTGACCCGGACTGATTCATACAATGTTAATCAATAAGTTTTAGCGTTCGAAGGAGGGTTTTGCTACTGGCCAAAAATTGTTATTTTCGTTTAGTTGAAACACTCTTCATATGAACGTGTGTGAAGTTTCATTTCAATCTGTCAATTAATTCTTGGTTTACAAGCCATTTAGTGTCGTCGTGTCACAGTATTTTTTTACAATGGAAAAAATTTAATACCAAAAGAAATTTCCGAACGAATGTTAAAAGTATATAATGATTATTAACCTATAATTAGAACAGTAGAAAGAAAGCCTTGAAGACGATTAACGTGAAGGACGCCCAAAAAGCACATCAACACCAGAAATCATTGCCAAAATAGAGGATATGGTTTTGGAATATCCTCGATTGACTGAGAGAGGTTTAGTAGCGGCTCTACACATCTCATTAAGCAGTGTTAGGCATATTTTGTTAGGAGGCTCGTTGGAGCAAGTCTAGCGTCTATTAATGCTAAGGAAGGTTATACTGATTAATAATAAAGTATGTTTTGAATAATAAAATTGCGTTTTTCTTATCAAACGACAAAACTTTTTCAACCACCTGGTATTTATATTTCTTACGAATAAAATTCGGTGAAAAATAAAGAAACAACATTATTTCTTTTTTAACTTTTAATCTCGAAGTTTCTCATTTTCAAAACCTCACCCATATTTTGAGGCAAAGGAAATGTAACCATTTATGAATTTAAAACCCTGCCTTCTGCCTTCACCACTTTAATGAAAAGGGACTTGGTCGCGTGCCACCAGCTCAACCAAGCAAGGCACTTGTCATTGGCATTAAGAAGAGCAATTAATTTTATGGAAATTAAAAGAAAAAAAGCAACAAAAAAAAAAAACAAATTAGAATAAGAGTTGTCAATTTGTGTTAATTACGACAGGCCCGCTGAGACTAAAAAACATTGTGTAGTTTTTGCTGTTACTATTTCTTATTTTTTTTTTTTTCTTTAGCGAGCTGCGTACAATAATTTTAAAGGACTTAAGTATAATAGCTACAACTATTCCTGCTGCTTAACTAAAGTCTCTTCACATTTTCATTACCATTTCTACTTGATATTGTTGTTTTAGTTTGCCTCTACGCGGAAGTAGGAAATAATATATTATACACAATCACGCCAAGCCAGCGTTTACACTTCAACTTGCAAGGACAAGTGGTTGCACACGCACACAGTCACATGTATATTTGTATGAGCTCATGCATTAAATCATACACACATATACATACTCACAACAACCGTTCATATCTAAACAAATGGCTTAATATGAAACGAGTCGGTTTTTATATAAAAACAAACACTTACCTGTATCGTTTCCTGGGCGGAGTACTTCCGGTTGTAGTCGACATGATGATGGTGCGGCATTTTCGCTCCAACACTTTGCGCTTTTTAACGCGCCGCTAGAGGACGGTGGGAGAATTCCTTACAGCTTTACGGCGACTTCTTCGCTACATGCATAGCGCACACATATACATATGTACAGGTGTAAATTTTTGTGTGTTTACTCCTTCACTTTGCTTTCGCTTAGCCTGATTGATTGCTGGCTAATGCTCTTGTTGTTTTTGGCTCGTGAAATTTTGCTGACAAATACATACCGTTAACTTTTACGCGCAGCTAATAAAGAGCTTTGCGTTGATTGCAATCTTATATTGTTGCCAGTTTCACTTAAGCGGTAATTGACGGGTTAATTTATCACATGAGAGGTGTATGCAAAGTATGCTGTGTGGGCTGGTGAGTTCTGAAAGTAGAAAATATATGTAAATTGTGCCAAATGTTGTTAGGAAAATATGTTTATAAGAAAAATGTAGACTTAGATTGTTATCAATATACAAAAATCTATTTTCTATAAGCTGAGCTTAAACTAAGAAAATATTATATTAAGCATGCACCTGGTGTCTAGCGGCCTATAGACCGACTAGTGCCATGGCTATCGCTTCCCTTCTCACAAACCTTCGAGGGAGGCATGGGAGAGAAGGACTTGCTGCAGGAGGTAACCGTTGAGCTTTCTAACATATGTATGAAGCAAAGCTTATGGAAAAATTTTTGGGAATATTCTATCATCTTAAATTTTAGACTACCTGACCACTGCATCGTCAACTAGGGGGAGGTGGCTGCCATAAAAGTAACAGTAAAACTACTTCTCTTGACCGTCGCCTCCATCAAAGTGGTGACTATGAAATCTGATAGTAGGGCAGTGATATTAGCCTTCAGTTCACCTTTATCTAGCACATATTTATCGGAAAACCAGATCTAAAAAAAAAGACTCTAAAAGAAACTCTAAGTAGCAAATAGTTGCCTGACTTGCTAAAATAACATATTTCGATATAAGCCTTGGGAGAAAGTATTGAGGCGCTACTTTCCAAGTTACATCGACAATTGGCTGCATCTAATTTTTAGCTCACCACTTGGATGCTTATCATCTGACTTTTATTGGTCTGTAACTCAACCATGTTAAGAGCAGGGAGTTCTATTGATTCCTTGCGATATAGTTTGTTCTTTAAGCCTTTGAATATGTATAATCTTAAGCGCTTAGTGAAAAAACTATTAGAAATATAAAAGTAGCCTTTAGCAGCCTCTTAAACGTACTTTGCTTAAATACTGAGGATTTATGTTGAAACCAAAACCTGATCCATATCATAGCAGAGACTGTAGAACATACCTTTGTATTGGCGGCAGGACTGTAATTATTTGGATACTCATTTTTTAATGAGCTTCAAAAATATTCTCTTCAGATCACGGCTCAAATGGACATAAAGCTTTTGAAGATAGTATTGATTAAAGGCAGTTATAGTTGTATTTTTGTCTGCAGTGAAACGGATTTAATCAGGCTGCTGTGTTTCATATCTTCAAGATTAGTTTTAGGAGGGCAAGTATCGATGAGGACCAAAGTCATAACAAAGATGATGAAAAAAAATCTTAATACATTGATTAATCTTTAACGGTTAATTCTATGGAAAGCAAGTAAAAAAATATTAGAACAAAATTAATTCAGAAATTTAATTCATTTATATACAATATTAAATTATAAGTCAACCACCAACATCACTTAACCTAAATCCTTACTCCAATCCGTCAGCTTATCATCTCATATCACATAATGCGCGACAAGCAATTTGAAAACGCATCGGCATACGATACGGGTCGCTTTCGTCTTTCTTTGCCTTATTTAAACTAACGGCTCTCATATACAAATAGCCATCAGCAAAAGTATGTTGGCTTGTATATCTATTGCATTATAACGCTAAAAAGCGCAACGCTGACACTTTGCGCGCACAAAGTGGAATTTGTAAGTATCCCTGCAAATGTGTGCTGGTGTGTATGCGTGTATAAGGCGACCCGCATGAATTATTACCAACGTCCTGTATTGTCCTTTGCGCGTAGCGAACATTCAGCGTTTTGCTTACTTTGCACTCGCTAGCAATTCGCGTTGATAATTCCCCAAAGCAAGCTGTCAACATGGGGATACCAGCCTTGGATTACCTCGAGCCAATGGATTTGAATGTCAATTTGAAGAGGTTGACATGATACGAGCAGTTTCATACTGTTTCGCAGATTCTTCGCTTGAATACTGAACGAAAAGCCATACTTTTATTTCATGTTTTACTTCAATTAAAATTTATTCGTTTTATTGAGGAAAAGTTTAATTTTTTTTTAATCCTAATTGGTCTAGTTACCCTTCTGCACCATAAATCTTTTCAAACAAATCAGCCTCCAAATGAGTCAAATTAATGTGAAAGAAAAAATGTATTTATAGAAAAATTAAGGATAAGTGTGGCCTAACTAAAACCTTAGCTTTAATTTGTATTTCTATATACGTAGTATGTTTTCTCAAAAAAATGTATATCTCTTAATGTATTATTGTGTCCTTTCGTTGCTTTTATCTTCTTTTGGCAGATTTTTGTCACGACAGGCTGTGCGTCTCATTTCACTCACCAATACATCTCCCCAGCTGTGTGATTGCCAAGATGAAATGGCAACGGAATTTTGCTATTTTGTTGTGAAAATACGTGCTTGGACTAAATTTATAACTTTTTGCGATCCCCAAAGTTCATTGTCATGAGCTACAAAGTTTCTGTTGTTATATAGTATATTTTTTAAATTTCTGCTGCAATTAGTTTTCATAAAGCTTTTCTATTTGCGTTAAGAGGGAATTTGAAGAAGGTTTTGGACTAATCGCGAAAGAACGGACGTTAAGAAGATATGTGGAAGAGGAAATTAGGTAAAAACAAATACAGTTTGTTTCTTAAAATAAAAAGGGAAGTCTAGTTGTGGAAGTTTTAAAGTCGGGGTCAGATTTGTCAGTCACATTGTTACTCTATTACTTAGAACATATTATCTACGAAGTCAAATGTTATCTCACGCACTCTGAGTAAATGTTGATTGACAACCAGTCTCTAGGCGTCTGCCTTCTGACCTAGGTTAGAACGTAGGAGATCTACTGAAATACTTGTTTTTAGGAAAATTCATCTTGTCGCAATCGTAAGAGTTCTTACTGAACATTGTCCAATAGTCATTTATGCTGTAACAATAAAAATTCAGGCGGACGCGAACTCTCAAAGGTGAAGTGAAGACATCCATGCCCGTTCTCCTCCATTCTCCAGCTTTTGCAAGAAAGAGGTTGAAACGTCTCGGCAATCTCACCTCTGGCGAACCAGGAGACATATCTGAAACTGACATTAGTCACATCAACAAATTTGTGATCAACTCAAAGAGCTTCGTTTATTAACGAATATCTTCATGATCAATTTTATAGGGTTTCAGGATATCACAACAGACCTGCTATAAGCTGTGCGTATAAGTGCGATCCCTGCTATTATCAACCTTTTAACCTTAACTGTCCTTATTTAATGATCACACTTTTAAAATTGACAATTCAAAGACATTCTGGGTCTCAATATTTTACTGATAAAACAATCTGCCAATAACCAAATAGAAGGCATCTACTGGCCAGGTGTTACATCGAAAGGTTTGCCCTGCTATTATTGCTGCGATATTCTGTTTAAAAATAGATTCCAGTACAAAGATAAGCTTGTTTTTGATTAAAAAACACACATATTCAATGAATCATGAAGGTAAGAAGGTTTATGGTTCCACCTGATAGATGGATCGCTTTACGTTCATTGCAAGGAAACAGAATTGCTAAATTTTACGAACAAGAAACACGACTTCGCACTTAAAACGTTAGCGAATATTCCCCAAATATTTATTTCAAGAATGTTGTCGAGCTTAATTGTCCCAAACCGGGTATGATTCCGATGTAATTTCGGATACGTTCAATTGTTGCATTCTCAATAATCACATGAGTTTGTTCTGATTCCCAACGCAGGAATAATTGGCCACTCGAAATGCCACCTTTAACAAAAAAGTGAAATTCTAAAGGAATAAGCTTAAGAAAGACAAAAAGTAATTCATATTTTATTTGAGAAATCATAGTACATAAAAAGACCACAAGAAGAACGAAATAAAGTATGATTACATACAGAAATTTCTCTCTATAAAGCTGGAATATTTTGTAAATATTAAAACTATAACTCAAAGAATAAGCTATTTCAAAATACTAATCCCATACTTTCAATCTTCATCTGCATGTGAGACCGTGTATATACGTGTATCATCCAACCTCTTAGCAAAACTAAACACCGAAATAGTAAGCATTTTGGCAAGCAGCTGCTACTTCTGAATACAGCACATCACCCAGGCAAGTCAGGCTCATCTTACTGATTGCCAACTTTCTTTGTTGCCGCATCTTTAATCTGGCATTTCCGAGGCAAGCATTGACTGGCACGTTGGCAGCCGGCAGTCGGCAGCCTGTCTTGACGACAGCGACGGTGAGTTGAACATGTGAGTTTGTTGAACCGGAAAATGAGCTAATTTACGCTTTAGATACGCACACAAAGAAATCAAAATATCTTTTCCCTACTGCACTACAAGAATGGAAGAATGAAGAAATGGCACGTGCTTTAGGGTTGACTGCGCAGAAAAAGTGAGCGGTAAGCAAGATGGTGTTGCAATCAGCATAGTTTTTCACGCATTTTCCGAAATTTTCCCAAGTTTGCTTTCGGTGGCCTTATGAGTTTTGACCTTAATTTCGGGTTGTTTGTGTGAATGCTGGTTTTTCTTTCTTGCCATTTTTTGTAGTGATTGATGTTTGTGCTAATTTGTGTTGAATTTGAGGAAGGCGGGGCAGTCATGTGTGTACTTAAACTGTTATATTTAGTGAATATGGAAGCTTGAAGTTTTCTCTTTTTTTCATGTAATTTTTTTTTGCAGTAGATTAATATTTTTTTTTTTTTGGCAAATATCAGTAAACGCGAAATATTTATATAATATCATTCCACATGTCTCAAATGAAAAATCAATCCGATTTACGGCTCTAATGTGGTGAAACAGCTGCTGACTCCTCTTGCCATATTGACCGAGCTACAGTTGCGCGCCACTTCGTTTAACATTCTGCGCCGTCTAAATGGTACTTCAATTGTCGTTAGCTGGCGCAAATAAAGTCGTAATTAGAACTTTTATGATGCGCGCTAAAATTTATGCCGCGGAAAAATTATGTCAACGCTATTAGGAACTTATTAAAAGTAAACGCTCAAAGAAAGATACAATATACATTTATGGCAGTGGGGCCATGTCTCTGATATTATGCAAAAAAAATTTGATGCTTACTAGAGTCTTTATGGATATAGACCGAATCTGAACTCAGTTTAATACAGCTGTGGAAAACTGAAATCATTTGAAGCTCTCACTAAATATAAAATATTTTTTCAGGGAAGGCAACATCCTTAAAGAATCTCAGTGGACTCTAAAGTTCATTTTCGTGAGCTGCATAAAGTATTAAGGTCTCCAGAAATATTTTTTACTACCTTCTTCATTCACATTTTCCTTTTTATAGGTAGGAGTTTATTTTTAGCACCACAAAAAAACTTTTTAGTCAGCTTGGTATCATTTCAATGAAAGTTAACTTCAAAAGGCATATGGTCACGGCACACCCTCATCAATGACATAAATAAGCTTCTCAACACAGCACAGAAGCTATTGAAAACGAGCAACTGGCATTCTGAGAGAAAAATATCACAAAGAGTACGCACTTACACCGAAAAGCATAAACATTGCGGCAGTGAAGTGGTGCGAGTGCAAATTAAGTTGTAAAACTTAAAAACCGGAATGGTCAATAAAAGCAGCGTGAAAATTACTATTTCATTATAAAGCGGCTGAAATTAGCGCCACAAAGCAATTAATTGCGACAATTTAAGCTCAGTGTTCTGAGGTTAAGTAAAATTTAACGCATGAAAGTTTGGTGGCAAACCAACAAAAGCAGCTGTGCTGTGTAACGGGCAATGACCGTTAGTATTGTTGTGACACGTGACCAAGTCGATGCTGCCGCCGGCATAAAGGCCGTCTGCGCTGTCAAATTGAATTTTAAGTCAATTAGCAAACAACTGGCGCTGACGGCATATGAAGCAGGCACCAGCAATGGGCTGCTGGTGGTAGTGGTGAGAGAAGTGAAAGCGGTGTAGAGGCAGCTTAGGAGTGCTTGGTGCTTGAGTCCTTAAAGATTGATCCGAATGAAACAATAAATCAAGCTGCGTTGCGCTACTTCTAACATGTGATTTATAATCGAAAATCAACTAAACGACAGCAAACAGACGGTAAGACAACCGCAATGGCAGCACTCGGCGAACTCGTGTGAAGAGAAGAAACAGCGTGTTTTTGACTTTTTGAGCTCTGTGCTTACAACAAGTGTTTAGGCTGCTTGGTTTTCACGCTGCAGATAACTGCCGAATCATTTTTGTTTTTTCACGTATAAACACGTTTTTATGTACGGCTATTTGTCTGTGTATGCTTGAGTTTGTATGTGTATGTATGGTTTAATGTTAACAAACTGACGTGCCCACCCACGCGCACACGCCTTGCAAATCGCACCCATGCAAGCAAACTGCAATTTGTAATTGTAACGGTCACGTGCTGTATACCGTTATTGTTTGACAGTTGAGTCGTGTGCCTGCGAACGGTGGGTCAGGGCAAATAAAAAATTTACAACCTGATCATCATTGATGAATAACCAACGAACGCACAGCAATACCATGGACAGCAGTTTACACATGCACATATACAAGTATGTATATACATACATACATATATTGTATGTTTACATACCAGCAATACCTATATACTATGTATGAATCCACCGTTCCCCACCACCAATCAGCGTTAAACGAATGGTTTGCTAATAGTTGGAGTATTTTCGCCCTGTTTTTCGGAAAAGAAGGGTGTCAGAGAAGGGCTCCACTTGAAAACATCCCCCTGCATATCTCTCTGTGGTGGAGCTCTATAAAAGCATTTAACTACTATTTGTCTTGGGTGGAAAAAATGCATGTCAGTCTGGCAGTCATCCCTAGAGTATTGATTGTCTACTTTGACATGTGCATCATGCAAGAAAACTTTACGAGTGGAAACCGGTTAAATTGTATGGTATCTGAAGGAAGCGTCATCATACCGTTGTAATAAATGCAGATATACCTCTGGCTTAATGGTAATGAAAACAACTCCCTAGTTCAACTCAGTTGACTTTCAATTTCAGAATTCAGAACAAGATTGCTGACTCGCAACCCCACTATTGACAACTTTTTTACACAGTTCTCATAATGTGAAACTAAGTTTTGAGAGAACCGTCGAAATTTTCCTGAAAACTTTGTTTTTGTTTTAAAAGAGCAAGAATGGGAAAACTATCTTGGGATCTAATTTCTTTTTTTCACATAATCAGCATTTGAAAGATATAGATTTCAATGCACATTATTATACATAGTAAATCTTCTATGCACTCAGAAACGATTTGTATCTATTAGTACTATCTGATAAAATTTGACCCGGACTAGTCCATTTTAACTGCATGCATAAATTTTTTTGGTAAACAGTTTTTTTGCTAGTTTAGATTTAATCATTGAGTTGATCCAAAATCGATGGTTCTGAGTCGGACAGATATGCGTTCCTGGTGCTACCCGTAAACTTTTAAAAATTGATCAATTGATCATTATGGATCAACGAAGTGTTTGAGCAAGTATGAGATAATATACCTAAGTATATAAATTGTAAGATTCCCCATACAACTATAGCAAAGTGTGTTCTACAAAATATTTAACCATTAAAATGTGAAACTATTGGATAGCATCCAGTAAAAGCACCCACAGGAACTCGAAGGACTTCGTACGGTTCAATTAGGGCTAAGAGTATCTCGCAGTCGCACAAGTTCTGATTGTTAACCAGCGTTTGCTGAGCACACTAGAGGTTCAAAGATCTAACGCCAGTACGCAAGAGAAAAATGTATGTAAATGTATGTATCGTCTCATTTGAATTTTCTACACAGCTGCGGAAGAAAAGTATTGATAAGTGATTTGTTGGTTAAAAAATGGAAGAATTTAAGAAACCGATAACTACAAGTACAATAACTACCACATTCAGTCCATTGTGAAGCCACAAACTCCTGAATGCTATCAAATAAGTCAGAAAAGCGTCTAGTGGCCAATACAAACGCGAGACAATCAAGAATGAGGTATTGAGATGTTTTAACCTCGTATTCATCCATGTACCTTTTTCAGCAACCTTTCGGTGAGATTATTATCCTTACGTCATGGTAGCCGATAGGGCAATGGCCTGCTTGAACTCCCACAACGCTGGTCTTACTGAGGATAAAAAGCTGACTGAATTTCTTACAATCGATCTTGTACCAAAAACCCTAGTAACGGGGCATGAGCCTATGGTAGCCTAGTGCTGTCCACGCCTCTCCAAGTCCAGCTATTCAGTCGGAGCCCACACGACGACGACGAGGAGAGCACCGAGCCATTTTTAATTCTTTCACTTTCAAAAAGCATTTAGATTAAGCCAAATTGGGGTACGAATTAAAGCAGTAATAATTATCACCCGCAGGGCAAAGCTTTCAAAAACGAAAAGCACAAATAAATTAAGCATGTGGTATGGAATAAACATATAAATGAAATCAGAGGCGTAGTCATAATTACCGTAAGTGTTGCTTGTACAAATATTTCATATATAATTTTGAACTTTTAATTAACCAAAATGTTATAAGTAACGCCAGATGAAGCAGATAAGAAAGCGGGATAAGAATATTTTAATAAATCCGCGCAAGATAGAGTTTTCATTTGTCTGAAATAGATGCTTTTGTAGGTAGAAGATATATTTATATATTTATTTTGAGATAAATAGCGATAAATAATTAGGAAATATACATGATTTGCCTTTAAAAAATGAACAACTTGATATCATATACAGTTGAGAGAGGTGTTCTACCACTTCTTAATCCCTCGAATTGTTCTATCCCATTACGCCACTGCTAGCCATTAAGCATGTGCTTAACCATTACTTTATGGTATATAACTTCATTAAAGAACAATTTAATTTATTTCGCAGTTAGCGTTTGTGATGCCAATGCAAAAGCTTTCAAAGTGCACAAACAAGTGTGGCGAACGCAGAGAAATTAAACTGAAAATATTTTTAGGGTCTGAGCAATGCTCGTAAACACAGCCAATATTATTCATTGCAGCTGACCGAAGGTGACCAAATGGGATTAGGAGCAAGCAATACATGAGTACAAGAGGAATTTAACACACTAACACATGCATGCAAACAGAAAGATACAAGCACACAGCTGGCGTTGGCAGATTAACATGTCCTTTTTGGCTCATAAACTTGCCAACACTAAAAGGTGAAATGTGTGGTCACAGCGAAAGCTGCTAATAAATTCCGCTTTCCTTTGTGCGCAACAACAATAAACAGGTTTAAACAATGAAGAAGCAACGCTGGTTGGTTTATGCTCTTACACTTACACTTACGCATACATACATACATACATACATACATATATAAGTATGCATTAGTATGGCAATAAACATTTTGTGGTTCATTTCTTGCTGTGTGGCGAGGACAGTAGCGTTTTGTTGTGTGTTGTTGTTCTACACTTGTGTATGTTTGCATGAGTAATCACAGCAGAGTGTATGCTTAATTAGTGCTACACTATTAATGTATACAGTAGCATACTTCCGGGCGCACAAACCTAATCACGCTCATATTCTTATGCGTGCGGTGTTCCGCTTGTTCAGTTAGCATACTGAGACTCCACGGTGCATACAAGTATATTAATAACACGGTTTGTAAATCATTTTTATTTATTTAATTAAGCATGTCATGTACACTCACGGGCATAATAATAGGAACATGCTTTGTCTTCAGCGTGCTCATAAATTGGCTCGTCCCATGGCCAGTGCCTTCTAGCGGTGCAGCGCGTACGCTTCATTGAATCAACTCATTCAACATGTTTGCTTTCACCTACCGTTATGCAGTATCTCATGGTTGCCACAAAACAATTTGGTGTACTCTATCGCTTTATCCACAAATCACTTGCTGCAGCAGCTGCCGCATGCAACAGCGATGCGAAAGGTACAAAACTAAAGCAACCCAATTTCTGTTTGACTTTCGGTGGACTATTGCCGCCATCCAAAACTGATGCCAAGTACTAGTGCTAGTGTTTGCTTAAGTACACCCACATATCATTCTGTAATTTGCACTCTACAAATAATGATTGTTAGACTATCTCGGGTTGGTGTGGGTGTACGGCGAGAATTGCGAGGCGAGCAATTTGTGCTATCCCTTTTTATTTCCACAACAACAACAGTAATGACAACCACTACCCTTAGAAGTGAGTTTAACTGTCTGTTGGCCGCATGTGCAGCTTGCAATTCGTTATCCTTAAATAAATTATCGCCTCATATGGCAATATTTGCTGCGAATCGGTATTGCTTTGTGGAAATGCACACGTTTACTATGACTTTATTGAACTTTGCCGGCATTGCAAACGTTTAACACAATGGTCTTCGTGAGGTTTTATTAAATCGTTGGTCAGACAACTTTTTGACGTTTTAAATGGAATGGCGTTTATTAGTTTGTAAGTAATTGATGTGCCCAAGTTATAACAAATGCCAAGTGTGGACGTGAATTAGTTCAAAAAGCATGTGTGTGTTTGGCTAACGATTCAATTCCTAACAGCCTCGTTCAGCTTTTTACCAAAAAAAAAAAAAAAAAAAAAAAAAAAAAAAAAAAAAAAAAAAAAAAAAAAAAAAAAAAAAAAAAAAAAAAAAAAAAAAAAACTGAGACTTATTGAGAAGTTTTTTGGATAAAATTAGATTCTAAACACTATTGACGGCATATTCAAAAAATGTTTTTCGAATAATGCTGAATCCCTGTGATCACAAGGCTGAACTAATTAACTTATTCCGAAATACATAAACATTAAATATATTTATTAATAATATTTTAATAATTTAAATATGCTCATTCATCATCCATTTAGCATACAAAATATGTGATTTTTGAGTTTATATGACCCACTAGGATTCTCACTTATCTCACAATTATAGCCGACTTCCATCCTCATTACATTAACCTGTCGCTTTTTATTCCATAACTTCCTCATTATGCCAATTTATTTGATTTATACCAGTTGTTTGTTCACTTCTCTACTTCTTAAGGCTTGTTATAATGAAGACGGATAATATAATAACTATTACCAACAGGTGCTACTGTGGATTGGATAAGCGATTCAGAAGTAAATTCCTCTCTCGACGCGATAAAACTATTTAGGTCACTTATTATTCCCGTCCTGATGCATGGTGCAGAATCATGGACGATGACAACAGCTGATGAGTCGATGTTACGAGCTTTTGAGAAACGTTGGAAATGCCGAATACCCCAGTTGATGGGGTGATGAGCTGTACGAGTTATACGAGAATATTGAATTAGTTCAGCAAATTAAAAGACAGCTGATACGATGGCTAGATATGAAAGTATTCGCCGCAGTACTCGCCGGGAAATCATAATAAGAGGAAGAACTCCTCTTCGTAAGAAAGACCAGGTGGAGAAGGACCTGTCTACACTCGGAATCTCCAATTAGTGCCAAACAGCGAAAAGGAAGAACGTAAATTTGGCTATAACCGCATAAGTGGTACCCGCGCTAATAAAGAAGAACTCATAGCCCCTCCCAATATAGGTCTAAGGTTCATATCCCACTCAACCAAATTTGCTCAGAATGAATCTTTCTGGCACCTCATTTGACAGTGTTAAAGTGGGTGAAATCGGATTATAACTACGCCCACTTCCCACATAACGGCTACATTGAAACATAAACTACTAAAAGTGAGATAATGCACTTGTTAGTCAGAAGCATTAAATTTCACAAATTTCACATTGGCGTGGGTAAAAATCTTTATCAACGGGCGTGGTACCGGCAATCTTTAGTTAAATCCCTATAGATTAGGCATTCTACGGATTTCAACAAAATCACTTATACTTTCAATATAAAAACTTTTGAATTCTTCTATTCCTTTCATTTTACTTGTATACTCAGAGGATCTAAATCAAACACCAATAAAGTTATTGTAAGAGAACTAACTTATAAGGTCTAAAAATTCTGAGAATCTGCACAAGAGAGTCTACAATACATAATACATATTCAGTGTATTTGGAGAAAATAGGGTTCAGTCTCGAAGGCAAGCAATGAAATTTGTAAAACGCCTTTTCCAAGTAATAATGTGCCTTGGTGCTAAAAATGTGTAAAATCGGGTCGTTGGCTTAAGCTAACAACCCATTATTAAGAAAATATTAACAGTATGTCTTTAATTCAAAATACCAACCACAGCTGGAACTTTATTTGGTCATTAGTTGACAGTAAGAACAAACAAACAATTTTTTGTTGACAAAGAGAGAAAAAAGCTGGTTTGATAAATATTAAACCATAAAATTTTTTTAAACAGTGTTTTTAGCAGGAAGGCTAAACTTTCATTGCGAAGAGTTTGTGGTGATGAGTTGACGACGTTAAGTATCAACTACTCAGAAGTATGAGAGGCAAGGAACAAGTGACTTGTGGCACACTTAAATTTTATCAACAACAAAATATAAAAGAAAATACATATATGAATAAATGAGAGTAAACCATATCTGTCATATATCTGTATATATGAATGAGATACACATACTGTATTCAAAAAAGTGTGAGCTTAGGCTCTCAGAGTTTTGGCACTTCATTAGGCTTAGAAGAAAGAGAGACAACAAAAAGTTTAGAACAAAACCAACAACTCAGCAAATATTATACAAAAATGTCAAAGAAGTTGACTCTTAGTTATAAATAATAAAATGGGCATAAAACTCAGTGTGAGTTTCTCAAGCAAACAATGAAAATGAAAACAAACTCAACTGGACCACAAGTCAGATAAATATAATTTAAGTATTTCTGTTCGTTTGGAAGTGTTTTCAGAAACATACAACCATACGTTCATACAAAGGAAATGCTGAGGCTCATAAAAGCGACTAAAGTGCTTAGCAGGAAAGTGAGTGAGTGGCGTATAACTGAGCGACCGTCTTGTTTGAGTAGCTAAACAGAAGAACGAGACCTAGCTTGTTAGTTTCTTATGCCCCTGCATACATTGTTAGTTCCATGAGTATGCATAATCTTGGCTTACGACCTGTGCGCCTGAGTGTATGCCTTTGATATTCTGTCTTCATGGCAAATGTTTATTTAATGGGGTAAGAAAATCTCTCTTTCACTTCCCGAATGTCCTTACTTTACACCTACATACATGTATTCATGTTTCTATCCACATATAGAAATATATGTGTATAAGTGACATGGGTCATTAGTGTGCCTGCGTGTACTTTGGATTGCTATAATAACCAACCAAAAGTCTAAGAATTTGGTCATTGTGCGGCTGTTTTGTGGTTCCTAAGGTTTATGCTTAAAGTTACGCATACCGTTATGTGGAAGCTGAAATTTTCATTTAATCGTAATCTTTATAAATTATTGGGCGTGATAATGTACACTTATTAGGGTTAATATACTCGTAATACTTAGTATGTGGCAGTAATTGCTGTGTTATTTGGCAAATGATTAATGTGGTTAGGATAACATATCTTCAGGATGGGTGATATTATTGTTAATGTGACAATCTTAGATAAATTAAGTATATATTTTGATACAATCCCTTCCATATTAATGATGACCTAGAGAAATTTCAACTGACATTAGACCAACAAAAAATCACAAAAAAAGCATATATTCTATGACTTTCTTTGATAAATTTATATGGAAGATATATGTAAATATAGTATACTATAGTGGTCCGATTTGAACAGTTTTTTCGGATATTGCTTCATTGGCTTGAATAATAATCCGTTCCGAATATCATGATGAAGTGAAAAAGCTTTCCATACAAGTACTTGATTCCGATTGTTCTGTTTATATCGACCTACTGAGCGTACTATTCGCAACACCATCACCAAATTTGAGACCCAGTATTTATTATTAGACAATTTTTGACCGAATAGACTACGTACAGCAAGCAGTGAAGAAAAGATAGCAGCCATAGCTGAGAGTGTCCACGAGGACCGTGGAGAGTCGATTCGGAGCGGTTCGCAGAAATGCGGAAGACGTATGGAACGACTAGGCGCATTTTACGTCAAGATCTTAAATATAAAGCGTACAAAATATAGCTTGTGCAAGAACTGAATCCGCTCTATCTTCCCAAGTGACATCGTTCGCTCTATGGTCTCTTAAAAAACTCCAAGAAGATCCCACGTTTTCGAGCCAAATTTTGTTCAGCGATGATTCCAATTTCTGGCTCAAAGGATATGTAAATAAGCAAAATAGCTGCATTTGGGTCGAAGGGTAACCTCAAAAGCTTCAAGAGTTGCTATTTCATGCGCAAAAAATGCGAAATGCTTGAACAATCCATCGAAAATTGGACGCAACGGATGAACTTCGAATAAATATTATCTGCTAAACCTGGAGTTTCTGTGTTTTCTATAAAAAGTTTCGATGACGTTCATGATTCTCGCAACTCAACTGAGAGGGCATACTTTGAAAAAGGCCTGAATGCTAAGTAACGTAGAGGTTCCCTCGACAGTAAATATAAGGCTCATGTTTAACAAGAGTTTCGGACAGTTTTTGACAGTTCAGGGAACAAAAAATCAACTTCTTATTCCCTAGTGTATAACAAATGATAGTAGAAATGTTTAAGTTTATCAATAATAACCCCATGTTATCTTAAAGACCTAGGAAATGCTCGTTGATGTCTCAAATTTGAATATCCAAGCAGAAAGTGTTTTACATTTACGGAATTCGTCTCAGAAAACAAGTTTGAGTTAAAGGGAATAAAAATAAACTCTAAGAACTAATGAAAAATTCTATGAGATTCTTCAAGAATACCAAACCGATATTTAAGACAGCTAAGCCACAACTACCTTTAAATATTTCACTTGGTGCCGAAAGATTCTAGGCAAGGAACTCCACCGGTTTTATCAACTAGCAATGCATAACCTCAAACTAAAGCCAACAGTCGGTCTAAAAAGTAGTTATGTACATTTTCTAATAACCAACGAAAGCCAGCTGGCAAGCTTTATTACACGTAGCTAATTTACATTTATCCTCTTAACTAACTTGAAACGTGTTTTACTACCTAACAACAAAACTTCAGACCAAACCCCACACATAACGAGTAAAAAGTAACATCATATACTTTTATGAATACAGCCGCAGATTAACATAAATATGGTTGTTGATGTTTTCCAACAGATTAAGCAAGGCAGCAAGTTGGAAAATTTTTACAAGCAACGACAAGAGACACCTTGCCGACTGACAACAGACGAAAACACTACGTTTGAAGAACTATGGGACTTCCTCGGAAAATGATAACCAGAGCATATAAAGTCGCGAACAGACATCACGGCAAGGCGACACACCATGTGAGATGGTAATCTAAACAATACTTCAGACGAGAGGAATTTCGCTGTAAACATGAACACGGATGACAAGTGACTTGATGATAACGCTGATAGCATTGACACCAACCGAGCAGCACGAAAGCAGCAAGATGAATAAGGCACGAAAAAGGAAGAAGAATATCGTAAGACACACCACATTACAAGTAAGTGAGTGTAAGCTGCAAGGAAAAACTTTCTTTGTTATTGTGGCGTTGGGCACTTAAGGCCTGCTGGGTGGCAGGATGGCTTACAGGCGTATAGTTTGTGAGGCGACGTTTCTGTAGCGATATAGTAATACGAATGTGGGGTGTTTTGTGGACTAACAACAAACTGGGTGGTTGCTTACGGACACTTTACACAAATAAAATGATAATGATTGACAAATAAAGGGCCGAGAGGCTATCAGGCCCACAAGAAAGCTTGTGCGAGTATCAAAGCGCCCCAAAATGGAGTGTGAGGCTTTAAAGGGAGAACATTTGATAGGAATTGGAATGAGTGAAGACCTACTTCTAAGACAGTAAAAGAAGGTGAAGAAGCTCAGGGTGAATAACTAACTGACTTCGCTGTTGCAGGCAAGGAGTGTGAGTGGAGAAATTAGTATGAAAGCGTTTTAATTTTGTAATTAAAGATTAGCCGTTACAGCAAGTGTATTCGGTGGAAACTTTAAGTGGCTTAATGATGTGTTCGTTGATAACTTTTTAACTACATGTTTTGATGATATCGCAGCTGATTTATTTACTGATTTGTGTTACGGTTGTGACACTTCAGTCAAGTGTGAAGCATGCTGTTGTTAAAACTTTGCATGTTTTGTTTTTTTTTTATTATGGAAATAGCTTTTTTGAGTTTGTGATTTCCTTTTACAATATTCATACTTATTACTCTCAGCAATCTACTTCACTCTTGAAATGAGATAAGCTACTGAAATGTTATATGATTTAATCTGATACCGAAGGTGAGGCTGGATCTCTTTTGAATTGTAATTTGGTCTTTGTGATACCCGAAAAGTTTAAAAATGTAACACCAGATGGTGTGAAGGTGTGTCTACCGAAACATTTCCATTGCAATATATCAAAAGCTGGACAATAGAGAAGAAAGTGCCTAGATGATTCCATTTCGGCTTCGTCCATGCAATCCAAAAGGGTCGGACAAAATATTCATCCGCTCAACATATGAGCTTGTTGGACAGTATGTATTCTATACCCATGCAATTGCGGTGAGATTGATTTTGGTAAGAGCAAGTAGTTCGGAGGACCTTCCATCGTTCTTTCTGCATCAAAAGGATCTAGCAGCAGCAGAAGTACTAGGTACATAGAAAGGTGTTCTATCCAATGACTATGGGAGGATACAGAAAGCACCCACATACACGGACAACCAGGCGTTGCTTGCCTTGTCGACACTACAGATTAAATCCGAAGTAGTCAACAACTGCATGAGAATTGTCCTTAATTTGAATTCCCGGTCACAGGAACATTTTCGGCAGCGGTAAAAAGGCAGACGGTTCGGCAAAGCTATTAGCCTCTTTAGACGAATTTGAGGCTGAACCAATACCCGCTAGGAGCGATCAAAAGAGAGCTTTATATGAATTTTGAAAACATCGTTCAGAGTAAATGCAACACAACAACAACCTGCAAGATAAGAAAGTAAATATTGCAAAATATGGCAAGAATAGAACTAAGAACCTACTATATTAGTCCAGAAGTACCATATACAGATTTAGAAAACTGGGCCATATTTGCCACAGAAGAAAATACAGAGACTGTTTTTCACTTTTTATGTGAAGTCTGAATTCCAAATCCGGCAAAAAACACTTGCACCAAACCTTTTATGGGTGTAGGCAAAAATCATAACAGGTATAAGTATTTTTATTGCGAGTTTCGCAGCAACCATTTAGACCTTAAGTGAAGCCAATTCTATACTTTCTAATTAAAGGTGCACACAAGAAAACATACAATTTAAAACAATCTAGCAGACCTGTAACACTACTAACAGGTAATTACACTAAGGAACTCCTTTCAAAACTTCAATAACTGACCAAACTAGTATTTTTATTACCAAATATAATAGACAAACATATAGCCAATATTTTCTAAAAATAGTGCCTTAAGTACAAAGCTTTTGAGAACTTTTAACAATTATAACCCCAGCGAAGGTATGACGAAGCAATGTAACCACTAAACCAAAGTCTTAATAATAGTACATAGCGCCCTAATTTCTACTTATATTTTGCTTCTGTGCATTTTGCACTTTCTTTCGCCATAATTATGTTAACCAGAATTTTTTATGAACACATTTATTTATTGCATCCCCTAAGAAAAACTTATTTCGTTCGCACATATAATCAATACTCAGGCAAACAGTGCAATTGCATTGCTAACAAGCGCGCTTCCAACGTAAAATGAGGAAAGTGGAAAACAGTACAAACAGAACTGGTAATAATATGAGAAATGGTGCAGGAAAGTAATGAAAGTGCAGATGAAATGACAGCATTGCCGGAAAGACACACATCTACAAACAAATGTGAAGATTTTGCTGCGTCTATGCAGCCGTGTGTGTATAATTGTGTTCATATAGGAAATTTTGTGATTGCAATAGGACCTTCATGCGCCTTGCTTACCGAACATCCTCCCATCTCGTCGTGTGCTCCAATAGCGATCAAATTATCGGCCCACACTTCATGATTCATAACGGTTTCATACGCCGTCTCAACTATGTATGTGAACAAAAAGTCATAAATAAATTCTTGTATGAATCATATGGCGAGCTTTCAGGAAAAGCATTATGCAATGCAATGTCGATGACGTAGCAAGCTTTGGCGCCGCACGTGCAGGCTGCTTTGTTCTTCATAAGCGCCTGTGCATATGCTACACTAAATGCTATTGTAGTAGTATTTATCTTGCTCTAGCAATTCTTTTTTCCATTTCCATTTCATTTGCGCCCTTAAATGCCGCACACTTTAAATTGCCGCCTCGTCTTTTGTGCGAAACATCTTACTTTAGCTGCTTAAATTGTATGTACCCCGCAACCTTTTCGCAAACAAAAATACGAGTATTTATGCATTCAACTCACGTTCCAATTTTACTTAAGTCTGCTCCATATAACGCAACATTATGCCACCTGGGAGCTCTCCCTGGGTAGTAGTAATATTTACTCGTAAATATTTTTATAGACTTTTCACGCACACACTAACGCAAGCCAATTTCGTGTGTTTTCCATGTTTGCGCCTGGAAGTTGGTGTCAGCATCACCGGTAAAGTATGCGTTATTGCCACCTTTTTGCCAGATTACTTCATTTTGCTTTTCACACACGTTTTGTGCAACGGAAGCAAAATTCAATTTTGTCTTTTTTACCGAAGTTTGCGCCGGCATTTGCTCTCAGCTTTGAGCTGCTTTACCGTTTTCATTTGATTTTTTATCACTCTTCACAAAAAAGGTGTAAAATATTTAATTTTAACCCGGTATGAGGTTAAGTGTGCACGAATGAGTTTTGATAAGTATGATTGGCTGCTCTGGGTTAAGATGCTTTCCACGATTTTTGAAGGCGTTGTGAATTATGCATTCAAAATGACACAAAAACACACCGAATTATTTTTTCTGAGAAATCATGAATGAAGTATAGTGAGCTTTTCGTTTTATACCAGTGTTTAGTTGTGTATATGTATTCTCGATTACAAAAGTGTTTCTGGGTTTTGAAAAAAAAAAAGCTGGTGAGCAAACCAAATTTTTGGGCTGTGAATAGATACTCTAGTGAATCTCGTGTATCTAACTTTACGTTATTTGAAGACCGTTCATTGGTGAAAAATGTTAGGGTCTATAAAGAGCCTGTCCACATACAATGGTGTTTCTCGGCGATACTCAAAGCAATCTTGCTTATCAGTGCTTTAGTGTGTGAACTGGCTATCAGCAAAATCTCATACAGAAAACCGTTGGAACGAGTACAGCGGCTATGCATAATGGAAGCGCTAAGCGCCATTCGGTTGGCTGCACTAGAAAAGTTACCGATCCTATTACCCAACCGACATGCGGTGGAAAGCTCTGTAACAAAATCAGCTGCAAGATTGGCGGCGTTAAAAAATGTCTCTACTAGAAGATGTTGATGGATAAAATAGTTTGATTTGGCAGAGATGATTTCCAGTCACACTACAAGAAGGTGGATGGCGCAGGAGCATTCGACTCGCCAGAAAATCTCACAACGCCGGAATTCTTTGATCGATGCTAAAACTTAGGCGATGGAAGTATCTTCCAGGTGGAAAGCTTTGCGATCAGGACCAACCACTAACCACTTTATAAAAATTTATAAATGAAGTCAATATGTACGTCGATATCCAGACGGCAATTACGGCAATAGATGTAGTAGCTAGATAAAGACGCTGGAATATCTCCAATGCTTCTGTCCAGCATTATCTAGAACTCGTCTTAGTTATCTAGGAGTTTCACAGTTCAAAATAATTATCAAAAATAAATACCTATTATCGTTCTTTTAGTTTGAAAAAAATGTTAATGTCCAATATGTCGAATTGTTCAGCTCGAATTAAACTGAACTATCATCTGGCTTTAGAAAGAAACAAACTAATTGGGTCTTAATTATAAGAAGCTGGATCTCAAGCGCCCTCTTTCCCATAGGTTCAACACAAACTTGTAATGCCATCCATATTAATACCGGAAATCATTGAAACTATTTTCTCTACAGAGAGAGAGCTTAGCAGTCAACGCTGGTAACTTCCAAGTAAGAGATATTAATTCTAATAACAAATTCGTCGATATCAATGACTATTGAAGCGATCAAAAACTGGAACGTGGATCCTCTATATATATTGATCGTAACACCCAAAATTGATTCAGCAATGTCCGTCTATACGTCTGTATATAAGCGTAACAGTCTCTCGGCTTTGAGACACATGGTCTGAAACTTTGCACACGTTCTTTTCCTATAAATAAGCTTGTCATTTGACTGAACCGCCGACATCGGGCAACAGTAGCATATAGCTGTCATATAGGCTGAACGATCGGAATCAAATCCTTGTTTGGAAAATATTTTCGTTTGGTATCTTTATAAAATTTGGTATACATTATTTTCCAAAACAAAGCTATTTGTGAAAAAAAATTCCCAGGACGTCTGGAAATTAGCTGGAAATTGAATGAACAAAATAATTCTCTTTTAAAACTTTTCAACCACGTTGACAACGAATTATTCAAAGAATTATTTTCTTTCTTTCATGAATATTGTGTCCATATGTCAATTTTTACCCTATAGAAGAAACTAAAAAATAGGTCAATTATAAAATTGGATGCACTCCGTTGTTTTGACAATAGGGTAATTGTTAGGGTAATAAATTACGCACTTACGCAATATTCAGTAATAAAATCGACTTCCCCATCGGAAACGAACGCATCCGCACGCGGAAATCCACAATGTAATCCCTATGTCGCTGCAAGAGTGACAATTTATATCCTCGCGCTATACATTGAAAGGCAGCAGCAAACGGAGGAATGTTTAAAAGTGGTGGTTACCGTTACACACATATATAAACACACGAACAACTCTATTGATTTGCACTACAAAATATTGGCGGGGGCTCAACCTGTGAGCGTGAGCTCACAACACTTGCTTATTGCACTTTTTATTAACGCTATTTTTGCTTTTGAAATTCACGGTTGCTGTTGTTGTTGTTGCAGCATTGCGTGCACCGATGGAGCGATTAATGCGATCGTAAAACGCTTAAACCGATTTAAGATAAACGCGAACGCGTTAAATAGTAGGAGGCCTTCATATGGGTGTGTGTGGGCTTGTGTTTGGATGTGTATGTATGCGTGTTTGCGCTCATAGATGGTGCGATATGCGTTGAAGCGTATGCACGCAGGTTCATGCCTTTGTGGCACATAGTAAATTTGTAGATAATCAGACGTGTTATGCTCGTACTTGATTCAATTAAGATATGCAAAATTGGGAGGTTTGGTTTGGCGTGCAGTGGGCTCAAATGTTATATGCATACAAACATTTATATTGGTATATGTGCTTGCTTGCAGCTAGGCGTGCGTGTTTTGGTGTCATGTGCATAAACCGGTATATTATTGAGGGAGTGCTTTTAAAGATGCATAATCACTGGATGCTTTTCACACTCGTTGAACTGATAAACGGTATTTTATAAAACTTTACACTAAAAACATTTTTATGAGCATTTCCACATAAATTTTTTAATTTTTTTCCTTCACCTTCCGATTACTTTTAAAATATTATTTATTATTCTTTATTACTTCACTAACATTTAGTTTTCTATTTTTTTTTTTACAACTTTATATTAATTTTGCTTTAGCTAAGTTTTCTCAGTGTTTAATTAAAGAATTTCACTGAACGTAATTTACTAATCGATTTTTTATCTAAACTTGTATAAACATACATATATGTATGTTCATTGCACATTTTTTAAATTTTTAATCTCACTAGGTTTATAAATTTCATTAACTTTAGTAACTCTCCTTTGCAAATGGTACTAATTTGACTAATTTTTCTATTATAAAATTTAATTAATTGCACCGCTTACAGAAATATTAACACAATTTTTCCATATTGCACACTTTTGCAGCGAAAAACTTTAAGCTGAAATTAAAATATCTACTTAACCCTCCCACATTTAAAATTGGCTTCATTATTTGCTTAAATTATTTTATTTTCATCGAAGATAGCCTCCTTTAACATTAGCATTGAGCTGCACTGTTTGCTTTGTACCACACAATATGGCCACTTTAGCACCATTCAACGCGTAACTCCTTTATACTCCTTTTGCTTATATCACACTTTCACTTTCCTGCAGCATGCATTCATTTCTCATGCAGCATTTCTGTCGTTCATTATTCATTCGTAATTTCATTTTTTTTTTCTTCAATGTTATGAAAATCGCACTTCACTTTTCTAACGGCTTTTCGCATCCCTTTCGTTGACTGCACAAATGTAATCTGCAAGGCTTTGCATCTACTTGTACCGGCCGCCGCCTACGCCTTGTCAGCGCGCCTGCCTCTCTGCCGCACACACGAGTGTCACTTGTCGTTTGCTTTGCCTTGACTTACCAATTCACCCTTGCGATTTTTCCGCACAACCTTTCAACGCGAATGCCGAAACGAAACTGGAGCGCATAGCCTCGCTCACTGATGGCACGTTATACGCACATAGCATTTGTTGGGTGGCTGGGCTTTAGGTGAGCAAAATGCCCATTTCCGTTAATTTGCTCTCCAAACACTTTGCAGGCGTTTGCGTTATTTGTGGGAGAGCGGCAACAACAGCACACAAGCACACAGTTGTGAATGGAACTCTAATTGTGTTGGCGCTCAGTTGCTCCAGTGTGTGCTCACTTGCCTTGCTTTGTGCTTGTTTTTCGTTTTGGAGAATCCTTGACATTGACGCTTGGAAATTTATTTGTTATTATTTTCTGGTAAATAATATTGTGTTTATATTTTTCTTTGTGGCGGTTTTTGGAGGTCTGAAAGCTTTGGAGTGACAATGCAATTATTTGTTGTATAAAAAAACAAATATTGCAGAAATATTTTGTTATGCAGTTGTTGTTGGAATATTAGATACATATTGATAGGAGTGCCTAATGGAAATTGTAGTTAGTTATGAATAATATAGTCATAGTAATAATACGAAAAGAGAGAAACCCTATCAGAAAGCGCTTAGGATGTGTGTTGAAGTAATACTGAGTAGCAGACAACGTAGAAAGCACTCAGCAGGTGGTATTCCAATACGAAGGTGAGACCTCAAATTTAGATTTGGATCTTCCCTTTCAAAACGTTGGACGAAGATAACGAAATTTCCGATCTTGGTTCGTGGAAAAGAACGGAATTATGGAGCAAGTTTGTCTCAATGAAATATGAAGTACTGAGAATTTGTTTTAGCTCCAACACTTTTTTGCCATTAGATCTTCTTATAGAAAGCAGTGCTATGTTAGCGCTTCTGAACCCTCGTTGCATTCCATTATATAAACCAGATAATTGATTGACTTTAATCTAATGAGTTTAACGTTATGTTCTTAAATTTTTCATTAGATATGATCTGAATCTAAATACGGGAGATTCAAGTATATATATACCTATTTCAATAGCCTTTTTTTGACAGATCACACATTAGTCATGTTAAGCTATCCTGCTATGATAAGATTTACGTCTAAATAATGTTTAGAAATCTTTTTATTATTAAAATGCATGTGCTGTGAAGAATGAGTTTCGTGCACTTCGCCCAACTTACGGTCAACGAAATCGCCCTACGAATATACTATTCGCAACACCAACTCTCATCTTGAGCTCCAGCATTCAACATTGGGTAGTATTCGACCGAATAGAACACGTCCAGCACTCCGTAGCAAAGAATGTACAAAAAAAAAAAAACCATGGAGAGTCGTTTCGGCGACGTTCCCCGCAACTCGGACTGACGTATGGAATGACTGGGGGCAGTTTACGTCTACATCTTAAATTGAAAGCGTACAAAATACAGCCGAATATCCCTAGTGATGTTGCTTCGCTGTATGGGATCTTAAAAAAGTTTCAAGAACAACCGAAGTTTGTGAGCCAAATTTTGTTTAGCAATGATTCCCATTTTTCGCCAATGGGTATGTAAACAAACAACCATTCGTCCAAGAAAAAACAACAGTTTGGTATAGTTTGTGAGCCGGTGAAACCATCGGTTCATATTTCTTTACAAATAATGCCGGAGAGAACGTAACCGTCAATGCCGACCGTTATCGCGCAATAACAACATACTCGGCGACATATAGTTTCAATAAGACAGCGCCATTTCCCACACATCGCATCAATAAATGAATTTAATAGGAGAACACCTGGGTGAGCATTTCAACTTTTTGGTAAAGAAGAAGGTGCGACATCAGACCTTTGAACTTTTTCCTGTAGGAATATATATGTAAAGACTAAAGCCTATATGGACAATCTCGCTTTGATTCAAGCCTTACATCAAAACAACCCGCGTGTCATTCGCCAGTTACCAGTCGATTTGCAGGAATGAGTCATCGAAAATGAGACTCAACGGATGGACCAACTGAGACGTAACCCCTGCCAACATTTGAAAGAGATCACCTAGCACCAATGAATGTATCACGATGAAACTTTGCACGAAAAGTGCTTCTAAGGTGTGTCAGCTCGATGATCAAAAATTGTCAGAATCGAATTGCAACAGTTCAAGCCCTTTGATACTGAATATGTGGATTCTGTTGGTATTGCGAACTTTTTAATGAAAATATAAGTCTGATATATAATATAATAAGGAAAGATTTTTTCACGGCCCTTTAATAACTCGCTAGTTGTAAGTTCCGAGAGTATAAAATGTTCCATTACACTCTTCCTTACTGGTATTTGGTATAATATGATGCGGGTGAATATTTTTTTCAACGAGCCCAAAAGTATTTAGTTGGAATTTACCTTTGATAAACGCCAGGTATGAATGTATATACAATTCGAAATCCGCCAATATTTACAATATCCATTGTTGTTTTCAAATCTGCAAAGTAACAATTATTCGGAAGTAATATGCAACAACAATTGCGAACTTTTAAATTTAACCATTTGAGGGTTAAAAAGAAAATGTAATTTTCCGTCATTATATGTACGTCAATGTGTATGTTCGCTCACATTTATGGACTCACACGCATGTGTTTGCTGTCGCCACTGATTGGAAGGCAATAAAGGCTGACAAAGGGGCGTGTGGAATAAATATGAAAGGATATACAAATGCATAAGTGTGGGTGTATTTAAATATGTATGATATGGTGTGTTTTGGAAAAAATCCAACTTGAGTAGCTGCGCATGTATTTAAGTGTTATTAAAGCGCTCGCTTTAACCACATATTCTTATATATGTGCTTGTGTGTTGGTAGCACAGTGTGTGTGGGCTTATCTTGATATCCCTTTTAGGTAAATTTCGTGTAGCCACATTTAAATTTACAATGATGTTGTTGCGGCTGTGGGTGGCAAGTGACAATAGTGAATGGCATGTGTATGAGACATATCACCTAACGGAAAACTATGTGACCCTCATTTAAGCAAAAGCGATTTCGGCTTAAATACCTATGCATATAAATATTTTCAAAGGTTGTTGGAAACTAATGGGCATTTAAGTTGAATATTATTTGAGTGAGTTATGAAAATGGAATGCGGAAAAGTTATGCAAATGAGGGTTGTTATTGTAATGAAACAATATTTTGTTAGATATTTTTATATCAGTTAAAGTAAATAAGGATATGGAAACTTAGTATTTACTTTTATTTTACATACTATTATTCTAATTATCTTTAACTTTGAGTTATTTTAATTACGAGGGAAAGTCATTGAGCCAAAACTTTTAATTTGTCACATATGCATTTATTGTGGTCTAAAAGTGTATAAAAAATCTATATCTTGATTTCGATCTGTCATGTTTGTATTAAGCAGTATTGAATAGAATGAAATTAAAAAACTTTTCCATACACGAACCTTTTTAATGTGTTGAGTTGTTTCTACCTCATCTTCTTCCAAAAATATTTTACAGACGGCGTCTGGTACGGTTCCCAATCTTACAGCATGTATGCCAAGGGACAAAGTTAAATATTTAGGGATGCATCTAGATCGACGTCTTACATGGAAAAGTCATATTCAGGCTAAACAACAACAATTAAAAATCAAAACTAAACGCATGTACTGGTTGCTCGGTCGAAAGTCTCAACTTAGCATAGAAAATAAAATACGGCTCTACAAAGCTATTCTCAAACCTATATGGACATACGGCATACAGCTTTGGGGTACTGCCAGTAAGTCCAATGTGGAGATTTTGCAACGTTATCAATCAAAAACATTGCGGTCACTTATTAACGGCCCATGGTTTGTTACCAATGAAGCTATCCATAACGACCTAGGTATTCCCTTTATAAAAAATKAGATCCCAAAATACAGTGCTAGATATCTTGAACGTCTCTCAAACCATATAAACCCAATTGCTGTKTGTATGTTAGATACAACTTATGAAACTATACGGCTAAAACGTTCTCATATCTTAGATCTACCATTTCTCTAAAACTCTCTTAGATTTAAGTCTGGCAAACAAAAAAAAAAAAAAAAAAAAAAAAAAAAAAATTAATTTTTGATGGATGTATTTAATAACCTAAGTTAATTATATTTTGCTTATGTATATGTAAAAAAAAAATAAAGTAATCCTTTATGTAGATTTGCTCAAGGACAAATCTACCTCTGCCATTCCCTACTAGATCAAATTTACTGAATATCTTAATGTATGTAGATAGATTGTAAATAAAGTAAATAATAATAATAAAAAAAAAAAAAAAAATGTATGCCAAAAGGGCAATGGCCTTTTAAAAGCCCCACAACTAGGGAGCTAGCCTTACTGAGAACTAAGAGATCACTCTTCGACCATCCCTGAATGATCTGTAAATGAGCTCGAAGCTAATATCGCCGCTCCGCTATCTGAGTGAATGGTTACTTCTCTAAAAGAGGTCGCACTCCGGAGCACGGAAGACACTACCGACAGTAAACCAATCCACTAACCTTCCCCCCAAACTTCAACCATCCGTAAAAAAGCTCACTGAACTCGTTGGTATATGGCAGAGAAAGAGCTGCCAGAGTTCGGTTTGGCGACTCCATGACCCAGTATGCAGTCAAAATATATGAGGATATCCGAGTGTTCAGATACCCGTTCTTTTAAGAACCCAGTTTCTCTGAGTTTAATAGCCACCTTTACGGTCATACACCATTATGTTCAAAATGGTGTAAAGTGCCATGATTGAAGTTTACATTGTTGCACCATACATGCTGATGAGCACAGGCCCTTGAACGCTCTCGGGTTTCTTTGCAAGTGTGGTCTTCTCTAAATCCCTCCACCACATAAAAACTACGTAGAATATAATTGACTTGACTATAGTGCCATAGAGCCAAATAACCACTTTCTGTGAGGGGCCATACCTCTTGCCAATGGCTGTTCTGCAGCAGTATAGGACAATCAATGCCCTGTTTGCTCTTGAGGAGAAAAGTTAGTGTAGAATTTTTCAGATCGAGTTCTCAAAACCTGAGGATAGAGTTCACTCACCACTTTTTCTGGGTGTTGCAAATTTCATGGCAAACTTAATATTTCCTCTTCAGGATATAAAAATAAGAACTTTCACTGATTAAAATATTTATTAAAAAATTAAATATTATTTTATCTATTTAATTTGAAATCCCACTACATTTACATACATATACCTGTTGAATTTTTCCACCATGTCATTTGCACAACTCCATGAACCACTTCAGCAACACCAACATTCACCCTTCACTCCTCTACACTCGAATATCCACTCATTGCTAACTTTTTGCAGGCATTGAAGTATTATTAATTTATTTAGTCATATCCCTAATGTCATTGCTGACAACAAAGTGCACATAGCAACCAGGGCGAAAAAAACATTGCAGAATGAATGGAAAATTTGAGCTACCAGAGTGTTAGGCAACTAATGCACGCATAGAAACTAATCCACAACATATGAAAAGTGAACCAGTTGAGTTTTATTGTGTTAAGTACGACAATTAAATATTGAAAAGAGTCATGTTGACCCGAGTGATAATAAGTAATAATATGTCATTATTGAATGTGTAAAATATCCGCCAATTCTTTGAAGAAAATTGAAAAATTATTCATATTTTATACGAAATAGTTAACTTTGACAAAAAATCTACGAGAATTTTTCAAAATGTATTTCTGATATTAAAAAATATGTAAAAGAGACTATAAAATTATATCTTATGTTAACACCGCCACAAGATGTGGTTGCCAGAAAAATTCATAATCTATCTCTCATTCATACATACAATTGAACAATTTAACATTTATTTATATTTCTAGTCAAATTTGGACCTACCTCAAAACAAAGTAGTAGTTCGTAACTCTTCATAACAATCAACCTACCATCTACCGTATTTAGTAATAAAATTACATAATTAACATTTCTTTCAATTTCTTATGAAATTTAGCACTGCGCCATAACAAACTAGTTTGGAACTAGTCATTACCATTTACCACCATTTCAGACATAAAATTGCATAATATAACATTACTTTCAATTTATAATAAAATTTAGCACTGCTCCAAAACAGACTAGTTCGGAACTAGTCAGTACCATCTACAACCAATTTAGTCATAAATATACATAACTAGCATTTGTTTAGATTTTTAATAAAATTTAGCATTTTCCCATAACAAACCAGTTTGGAACTAGTCATTACCATCTACCAGGAATTTAGTCATAAAAATACAACACACTAGTTCGTAACCAGTCATCACAATTCGGAATTGCAGCCGCAGTCCACTAGCCAAACCAACTAACTTTTTACAAATTTTGCGGAAATGCGTTTGAATTTCAATAATTAAAATCCACACTTGACAGTAAGGCTGAAGTGGCAGCACAGTTTGGTTGCAAGTCGCATTGTTAACGTTGTTTTTGTTTGTTTGTTACATTTTACTCTGTTTTCACCATTCAATGTGGCAGGACATTTGCTGAAGCGCGATGTTTTGCGAAAAAGACTCGGTGTTGGCATAATTTTCTGTTGAGTTTTGTATAGTTGTATTTCTGTTAGAATAATGGTGTCATACTCGTAAATAAGCGTTAAAGTTAATAAAAAGCGATAACATTTCAATTCAAAATATTTTACTGCTTTTTTTTATATATATACTTTATAATTTTCTCGATGTGATAAGGTGGTTGAATGCCCTGAATTCAAAGACTCTCCCATTTAATATCTAAACCTTGACAAAAACAACGGTACTTACATTACGTGACAAGGTGGTTGATTCCCGTTTTACATCGTTAACACCCCACCTGCTTGTGACATTGGTGCATTTCACTTTATAGACACTACTCCGATATGATTCTTGTAAATCAACACTTTAAAATAATAATTAAAATGTAAATTAAGTTATGAGGGCGACAATAAAATGACAAATATCAGAAAACTATGATGTCCGGATTAGGGTCGCGTGGCAAGCACGTGCCGGTTGTGGGTGTGATCGACCGAAGTAGGAATGCTTAAGGGTAAAAACTAAATTGTGATGAGATGAACATAAATGGAACGGTAATACTTAGTGATGAAACAGTTGTTTGTGTGTGTGTAACAAATGATAGTTGACATTTAGCTTGAAGGTGTGACCCGCGCACTTCTAAAACTTCAAGAACTACTACCAAAAGCTGGCTGAAATTCATTAATGAAATATTACTGAAATAGTACTCTCAAAAACAATATTTTTATGCATGAGCGTTTTTTTCATAAAATAAAATAACTGATATTGTAATTTTTCTAAGCTCCAGATTTGATTCAACGACATTTGCCTCTTTCTACTTTCGCGATGACAGAAATTATGGTGCTGTGAGTATTAAAAGCTCAATTAAGCCATTATTTTTACATCTAAACTCTCATTCAATCATATTTTTTATGAAAGCTTACTTTATGAGAAGCTTTTTTGGACGCTTTTTTTATGTAAAGGTGTTTGACACACATCCACTTTATTCTTCTGAGCACAATTTCTTTGTTATCCATCAAATAAAAAGTCTATGGATTTAGAACCAAGCCAACTGAAGACCTTACTAGACGTTTAGAACTTTATTTTAAATTTCTGAACCTTCTAAAGATATCTCGGTTCTACTTTTCAGAATATTACTAATATATTAGCTAACAAGTTCTACATTTTTAAAGAACGTCTTGTTTATCATATTTTTCCCTCTTTTTTTATTTTTTGATGTTATTTAAGATATGTAGTGTTTAAGAACTTTGGTGAGTGTATAAAATGCCGTTATCACAGCTTAAGAGCTTTTTAAAAGCTTTTTTTGTAGCCGAACATTTCATGCCCTCATACATCTCCGCCCTACTTTTAAGACCATAAATTACCTAGAGCTTTAAACCGAACTGCTTATGAACTTTTTAAAATCTTTTTTCAAGCTGAACTTTTCATGTACTTTAAACCAACTTGTAGCAAATAAATATATTGCAATCAGAGCTTTTGTTGTCTAAACACGATGGTAATTTTTGCTGTCATCACGCAACCACAATCCTCTTACAGCCTCCTTTTTTATAACACCTAGAAGGAAACCACTAAAAAATACCCTATAAAATATATATCTAATTGATCGGCCTATACGCCAAAAGATCTCTCAGTTTTTGATATATGGACCTGAAATTTTACACATGTCCTTTTTTAAGAAAGAAGCTGCCTATTTGTGGAACTTCGCCGGTATCGGACCATTATATCATATAGCCGTCAAACAAACTGATCGGAATTAAATAGTTGTATGGAAAGCTATTCCATTTGACGAGAATTCGTCAGAGATTTGGCATGCGTTGTTAACTAAATCAGATCGGTTAGATAATTCTGTCATTTGATGACAAGTTAAGACCGGTATAACCGAAGTTAAATTTTTTTCTTATTTGAACTTTTTTCTGTCATTCAAATAGTGCCATAATTATGTTCAAGATTTTATTCACAAAAACTCAAAGCTTTCGCTGAACTTTTAACTATGGTCATCCTATGACCTTATGCCATTTTTAATGGTACACACTCAGTGTAAACTGTTCTTGTATGCATATATATTTAATAAATAACATTTTATATGCAATCAGCTTTGATACTTTAAATATTTTAAAATATTTTCGTGACCACAACGATGCTCTTCACACCAGAGCTCAGCAGTCAATTTGCAATTTAAGGATAATAATTAATTTCATCGTTGATATTCGCAAGTCATAATATCGTAAATCAATTAAAATGATTTTTATTTCATATTTTCACGCAAGTGGCGCTTAAAATGAATATATTAATAATAAAAAAATAAAAATATGAAAAACGAAATGATGAAATGCAGCAAAAAAGTATGATTCAAGAGTCAATTGCTTTCCCGCCACAGAAATACCTACCACATATATACATACATTCACATAAAGGCAAGTATGTGGCATAACGGACGATTAAAATCAACACAGTTTCAAAATATACAACAACAATAACACTAGTATACCAACAAACGCGCAGGCAAACACCGAGTAGACAATTGAAGTGCTCAATGTAAATGGGAGCAGCAAGGCTGTGTCAGGATGAACGGTGAGCTGCAATGGATATAAAACAGCGCGCCGACGACCGCAACGGACAACCGTAAACCAAGCGAGTAAATCATCGCAGCGCGTAGAGAGTGAGCAGAGCCAAAAGCAGTTACGTGTGTGAGGAGGAGCTGGAAATCCTATATAATGGGTGAAAGGATATTTGAATGTTGATGTAACGAACATTTTGGTTTATCGTTATAACTGTGTGTGAGTGAGTGTGCTCATACATAATCGAATGTTGGAGCGACGGTAACGTGACCAAAAGCCTGTGTAACAAATCGAATTGCCGTTGTTGTTGGTTTTTATTTGAACCCTAATGGTGTTTGCTGTTGTTGTTCTTGCTGTAGTCGGCATTGCTACGCAAAACGCATAAATTGTGGTTTGATAAAATGCGGTTAACATGCCAGCAGATGCACCAACACACATTTTACAATACATACCTACATACACACATACTCAAACAAGTTAGAATATGTTTGTACATGTACATATATGTTTGGATGAGCACATCTATTCTCCTTCCCAAAAAAGGATTGGCTTAATATAATAACAGCTTCCTGGTTTCATTTCATCACCGCCCAAAATAAAATTTTATTTGGATTTGTATAAATTTGCAATGAGATCATATTATTTCATAACTAATTTCAAAATTAATGTGTGCACTCCAAAGTTGTGTAAATAACCTTTGAGAAGCCTATTAGTCCCTCAGTTAATTTTACCATGAAAGCGGAGCGAAATCCGATTTTTGACTATCGAATTATTGAAGAGAATTTAATAAAGAAAAGCTTATTATATCATGTATTTCTCCATACATCTAATAGAAAGCGAGATAAAGAGAATTAGTTAGAAAAGTGTCCAGCAGTGACCTTGTTTAACTATTCTGCAAAGTCAGTTAAGTAACTTGGCATACAATGATAGGGATCCGTCATTAATATTAGCATTTGAACATCGTGATCTGGACTTTCAAAAAAAAATATATATATATTTTTAGGTATTCTAATACAAATCTTTATAATCGTCTTCAAACTATGCTACTTAATCCTATTTTCACTTGTTATAAGCTTGTGTTGGTATGACCTTTAGTCTCCACAGCGAGCTTAGATTTTTTCGATTTTGGCTTTTCCCTAGATTGTTATTTGGTTTACACGTAATGAGAGTCCTCAGTTACGTTGTCAAGCGTCATTTATGCGACTTCTATTCAATGTCGTTTTTACAAAAGATCCAAGTCTTTTGGTGAGAGTCTAGCATTGATCCATTTTATTCTCAAAAAATAACCAAAAATATAATGAGCCAATTCATAAAGCATATTGTCATCTGTAATCTCTCTCTTGCCAACGTGGCTATTTTCAATTACTTAATTTCTTTAAATTTTCGATGTTATTCTCATTAAAAGTGGAGAACGACTCGCAAAGGCCAAGTTTTCGATGACTTCGCGAACTTCGCTACTCAAATACTTTGGTTTTGCGATAAAGTTGGCGCCATAAATCACTTTTGCAACATTTTCAATGATTCCGTAGTCGTGATTTCATTGGAAATACAACTTATTGGATGGTTATTTTTTTCATAGTCAACATCTTCAGTAGAACTTTTGGAGTCGTAAACAAACAGCAGCCAACACTATTTGACATATGGTGATTAAACTTGAATGATGAATATAAAAAATTTTGTAAGAAAATAGACACGGTGCAAATGTAAAAGTCCTAGTCAAATTTTATCAGATGTTTTAATAAGAAGCATTTTGTTAGAAAAGACAAAAAAAAAAAAAAAATTATTCATCAGTAGAAGAGAATAGAAGTGGAGTTCAAAGGGAGACTCTGAGGATAAACCACTAGCTAACTAACTACAACCTAAGTAACTAACTACAAACGGAATCTCCAACACCTATCCAATTAATTTATATATAGCATATATGTAAGTGCTGATTTTGATAAACGAAAATGATTTTATGGAAATTAATAGACATATCTATATCATCACCCTATCTTCAATAGCCAAAATAATATAGGCGACCGTAGCACGAAATCGCTGAAATAGTATTTCGCATGGTTTCAAATATTTATATCCGAAAATATCTTCTTTTCTTCAGTGATCCTAAGGGAGAAACTATTTGACTGTACTTAATTTTGATTTATATTCTAGTCGAACTCATATATGTAGATTTTGCCATTATTTATGCCTGCTTCAAGAGAGCCTTCGTATTCTCCAATTTCAATTAGCACTGGGTATAAAAGCTCAAAATTCTAGCAATAATATAGGGAAATATCAAAAATAAAGCTCAATGTTTTAAGATAAATCCCTTTAAAAGCTTTACAGATTATCCGAAATATATCGAATCTTTGTCTCCTAGTAATAAACACCCACCAATTAGGTATAGTGTCGTTGCTAAATAGATGAAATATTTTTTTATACAGGGAGACTCAGATGAAACAAAACTTAATTTCTATCAGTATAAAAAGAGTTTATGTATTTTTTGACAACCATCGAAAATGTTTAAAAACCTAGAAGACAGACGAAAAATAAAAAAGTTTTAATGTAATAAAGAGACGAACTGGAAACCTGTACCTGACTTTTGAGTGGTGGTGTCAGTTTGCGGCCTATCATTTTCATCAGAGAATGTAACAAGCCTGCATTGGAGTTGAATTCAAACTAATAGAGCATAAAATTTCTTAACACATACGACGATGTACTTCGGTATCTTCCAGAACTTCACACGACAGAGCTAGTCGATTGTTAAAAACACACAGTCGTCTCAAAAAGTTTTACCTATATTTATTGGAGCAGTTATTGACCAACTTGGTGCAAACCCGGTTTCTATATAGAGCCTGATGGACAGTTGGTTTTCATACTTCTTCTCAAGATTGTTTCTTGTTTAAAAATTATTCGAGTGCTTGAATACTTTTTTCAAACATGCCATAGAGAACGAATTTTAGGCCTTTCTGTCTTTCAATGTTTATTCATCATAAGAGAACAAATCTGAATATAGCGCTTAAAGCAAATGTCTAGGGTTTATCTATGTCAGCATGAATTTTCAACTTAAAGTATTTAGAGATGATTAAAGAACATAAAGTACCATGCCAAGGTTTGCAGACGCTTTGACTGTTGGCATTCATTCAGTTAAAAAAAAAAGTTTATTGACGTTCCAAACGTTTGAAAAGATTTCGATATATGTATGTAGATTTTTATCATTTTAGATCTTTAGCTTTTTTATAAGCTTTATATTTTGACGAAACTAGAGAGAGTTCCGTTCCCATCAAATGCGTCCGCTACTCAAACTTTACTATTGTAGCCCATTTCCTCTGTAATTTGAAATAAAAGTTCTGTAAAATTTATTTTTAATCATTTTATGCTTTATTCACATTATTTGTGGTAGTTTTTGGTTTTTCTATATACTGTTTATTTAATATAATATAATATTCGTGAATTCTGTGTTAGTTAATAGCTTTCTGTTGTTCTTTTTTAACTTCAGCTCAAAGCTCTTTGGTTGGTTTCGAGGTTTTTCACATGTCTCAATACTTAATTCGCGGGATTTCCTTGCCTTTTATGATTCATTTTTGAGTTTTAGTGTATGAAGTGAACTATTAAAGGTCTTCCAGGCTATTTTCAACAGTTCTTAAAAAGATTTCTTGTGAAAATTTTTTGATTAAATTTATAACGAATAAACATAAATGAGTGAAGGGTATGAGGTCTGTGGTAAAAGTTTTCCAAGTTCAAAATCTAGATAAAAAAGTGCTGCGAAATGCTTTAGAGTCTAAATGAAATACACCATTAAAGTCAATGGTTGGAAAACTGTTTCAAATTCCTTTGCAAACAGGTTTGGAAAACAATTTGAAAACATCTTTTGAATTCTACGCGGAGCATTTAACATTTAACAACATTAAGCACTTATCATCTTCAATATTATTTGATTGGAACTGACTATATGAAAAAAATTTCGTTCGAAGATTTTTTGAATTAATTCCCTGGAGGAGAGTAATGTTGAAAAATAATTCATTATCGCTCCATTTTTTTTGAATTTGTTCTCGGGAGAAGATTGGCGTAGAAAAACAATCAATTATCACTAGAAGAATTTTTGAATTCAGTCCTAAAGATAAAACCACATTACTCTTTCACCGCACAATGCCTTGTGACTGCAAGGTCTAGCAGAGCAGCCTCTCTTAAATTCTGTACTCTCACATTCCCAGTGTCTTCAAGCCTTCTTTCTAATTCGGTATTGCCTGAAACCAACCAAATGTAGCGTTCTTTCATTCTTTTCGTGATCTCTTTATTTGTATAGAGGTTTTTTTCACATTTCATTGAGTTTTTCTCTTCTTCGTTCTTCGCCACATTCGTAGCTAATAATGGTTTCAATAATTTGCTCATTGGTTATAAACTATAAACTACACACGCACACATAAAAGAGAGAAAAATTTTTATTTTTTATTTCGTTTTTCTATTTTTTGTATCTAATATTTATTTATTTTGTTTTGGTATCTAAGTTTTTGTGTTTTTATTTTTATTTGTTTGTTTGTTTTTGTTTTTAAGTTTTGTTTTTGTTTTGGTTTTTCCTTGGTGACTTTTGTGTTTTGTTAATTGTTTATTCTAGTAATTTGTTAGTTATATGTATGTGTTTTGTGTTTGCTTTCACATTGCATTTGTTACCCTACAATATTTTATATATTTATATTTTTTCAATAGCTTTTCATTGTCTTTGTCGCTCTTGCTGAGCAGTTCTCATGCGGTTTATGTTCTTTTATAAAGAATTAAATTTAATTATACTAGCTCACATACGTTAACATTTCTGCTGCATTTACTCAATCCATGCTTTCATTCATTGTAATTTTTAATTTTTGTCATTTTTATTTTTGTATATTCATTATTCAGATTTTTTATGAAATGCAAATGAGAGGAAACCTTTGAGAGAGTTTTGTTTTGAAAATGAATGTAACGTACAATAGAAATATTTTTTTACGGTAAAAGTATATGCTTTAAAACGATAAGAATTATAGTATATATTCCTTTAATTTTTTTTTTTGTCTTTTATCGAAAAAAGAGAAATTTTTTATTCATAAAAAATTCTAATTTATGCTTGGCTA
>NW_017535518.1:3793993-3795301 GCF_001853355.1 Bactrocera latifrons | reverse complement strand
TCCTTTTGTTATTTTGTTAATACTTTATTAATTTATTTCTATTTTGTTTTTTCTCTATTTTTTATAAACTTTCTTTATAGTATTTTTTCTGGTTTCTTTCCTAGCTGCATTATCATTATTATGCTTTAACAAAATTTTCAACAATTTCTAATCTCAAATTTCAGTTTTTCAATTTCGTTTCAGTCTTTCCAAAATGTTTAGCCAAAATTGTTCGCCACCGCAACACTGTTATCGAAATATTAGCACAGATACGAGTTTTAGTTTTCAAATACTTATTAATTTTAATATTTTCTTCTATATAGCTTCCTTTAGAAATTTGTTTTTGGGTGCCTAAATTTTTTTTTTTTTTTTTTTAATGAAGTAAATGCTTTCATTTTAGTAAAGTTTTTACTTTAGTGTGAGGGTTCTTTCTTCTTTTAGGGTTTTGTGGCTCAGCACAAATCACATTTACTTTGAAGATTTTATCATTTTACGTTTTTTTCTTAAATGACTTTTGTTTACTTCTTTGAGTATTTTTTGTCTCATTTTTTATTGCAAGTATATTTTTATGCATTTATATATGTAAGTATGTGTGTATGTATGTTGTTGGGTTATTGTATTCGGTTGCATATTTTGATTTGGTGAGCTGGTGATTAAACGTAGTTGGGACACCCTGTGGGCAATTGAAAGTTTGCTGTGTTATGCTGTCTCCCTCTTCTTCTTCATATCTGAAGATATGCTTTTGAAATCAAAATTGAGCATATACATTATTTCAAATTAATTTTCAACCTTCGTTTTCCAAGCCGTCAAACATAACCTCAAAGAATTTTCCAACTTTAAATCGCCAACAAAATGTTTTTGTTTGATAACTTTTTGTTTTTGCATTTCAGTGCAAACTACAGACGCATTTGCTTTACTTATTTATCAAAATTATAAGCGAAAATATTTTCGTTCTCGTTTTTGTATACCAAGGTGTATTATTTTGATTTATCATTATTGTAAAAGCACAGTTTTCGTGTTACTTTTTTTTATATACTGTATTTACATATATATGTATGTATATGTATATGTACTTAAGCTTTTGAAATGTGAAATGTGGTTATATGTATGTTTTGGTTAGCAGTTGTAGGCATATCAGCATATGCTGCATTTGTATGTATTTTTATTTTGTATTGTGATATGGTGAGAATGTTTAATTAAAAGAAAAAATATACTAAAAAATTTTAAAATGTTGATACACAAATTGTATTGAATCATTCCCTAAGAAAAACTTACAATAAAAACCATTACATTAAAAATTTCTAATATTACATAAGTTTTCTTTTAATT
>NW_017535518.1:3787483-3792877 GCF_001853355.1 Bactrocera latifrons | reverse complement strand
ATAATAAATTGTATTGCATACTATATATTTTCATTAAAATTTATGTATTAATTATTTAATTTTCATATTTTTGTATTTTTTTTAACATCAAAACCAAATTTCGTAACTACCTTTTAAAACTTTTTTACACCACACCATTTTGTTGTTTTTAATTGTTTTAAATTCCTACAATATTTGAATAACTATTGCATTATTTAAAATTTATTCAATAATTTGTGCTTGGATTTTCCTTAAAGGATTTACTTTTGCTTCACCACATAGCTACATTTGGTATATTACTGTACTATATATTATATAATATTTATCATATATGATATATTTGTTTAACGTAGACATCGAAAAAGTGGAATTTGTTTATAAAATAATTATTGTGTATTTTCGCTATATTTTTATATGTTATTTTAAGTGCTAAGTATCTTCACTTCTCGCTTAATATAGATTATAAGTCACAGTAGGACATTATGCTCTTTCAAATACAAACTTTTGCACTTTCATTAAAAAAAAAAACAAGGATATTTTTTGTGTTGAGAATTTGTTTTTCTCAGTTTTACTGTTAGTTTTAGTGACAAATTGCCTTTTAATTGTTATGCTTTATTGTACATATTATATAAATAATATACAAATTTATTTTGGTTGGAGTTCGCAGAGTCACAAAAGAAAATGTTCGTGACAGCTGAAGGCGCTAGGGAAAACAACTTAACACGACTTTGCATACAATTCTGTGGCGGTTCTCTGCTTAAATACATTTTTTTGTATGCAGTCAAAAAATATTCAAGAAATTGGAATGTTATGTGATACGTTGAAAAAAGACTATATACTTTAAAGATCTATTGTTTCCAGACAGAAAGAAAAAATATACACTAAGGATCTGGAAATAATAGATTTGGAAACAATATATCTTTCAAGTATATATGTAGTTTTTTAAAGAATATATATATTTTTTTCAAACGTTTAGATTTCAATTTCGAGAATATTTTGAGCGTGTTCAAGTTCAAAATTCCTAAAATCGAGTTAATTAATTTTTCCTCGTGGCCACAAATTTGTAGTAATTTTTAAGGGTTTTCTTCTATTTTTTATCATTTCTCTTACAATATTTTTCTTTGTTTTTAATTAAGTTTATTATATAATAATTTATTAAAATTCTTGAATTTGTTATCTATTTTTTTTGCTAATTTTTTATGTGTTCTATTTTTATTGTTAAACATTTTGTTAGCAATTTTCATTTAAGTATTTAATATTTTTCGTTCTATTAGTTGTTAATGCTAATTAATGCTTAATTTTAATGTTATAGAGTTTTATCACACCATTTGAATATATGCTGGCGGGGAGGTTTGCTTTGTTTGTTTGTATTTTTATTATTAATGTCTCTTGCTTATTTTAWATATTTATTTTTTATTTCACCAATTTAGATTTAAAATTCTCATGATTTCTGTAAGCATGAAATGAAAATTTTTGAGGTTAAGCATTTATATTTAATCAATATTAATTTTTTGTGCCAGGTTTAACTAGTCAAAGGCATAGCTTCACTTTGAGTATTTTTGCAAAAAATTATTTGTTGAAAAATTATGAAGCCTTATACTCGCTTAACGAAAATAACTTGTTCACAGTATTTTAGTTTGACATATTCAGCTGTAAGAAATTGTTTTTGGAAAATAAATTTTTTTTATAACCCACTGCATTTAAAAAAATATTTTCTTGCGTTTTAGGCGCAAATTTTTACAAACTCTTCAAGAATTATTGCTTTTTTAAGTTTCCATACTTTTTATCTTTGACTTGCTAGGACCTTTCGTACATATTTCTTCAATTGATTCAATTAAAACATTCTCGTTTCTTCGCCCTCTCGAAACTATTCGTATTTCTACGATATTTCTTTTATTTTGCTTCTCTTCTTTTCGCTCTCTAAAAATTGTTTGTCTTTTCAATAAAATTTTCATTTATTTCGCCTTAGTCATATCAAAAATTTTATTTCGGCTTTGAGTTTTTTACTTTTTGAGTTATATTTTTATGCGCTCCTGTCAGAGTGTAAAGTGATATCACGTTATTTCTCGCATTATAATTACTTTCGGACGTTTTCTACACTTCTTCACTTCAACTTGAGTGGCTGAATTTACTTTAACGACTTCTCTCATAACTTCTGACTATTTTGATATTTATTACTTTTATTTATTCTATTTAATATCTTCTCATCTCACTATCTTTACCATTTTAATTTTTATTTTTTTATTTTAATTATTTTTTATTCTATCATATTTGTTTTTTACGCCCTCAATGTCTTCATTTCATTATTAAACGCTTCCTAACCTATCATCTAACATTGAGTTGTGCTTTTCTTCTTTAAATTACGCATATCTTCTGCTTCCCTACTTTCCTATTCAAATACATTTCTAACTTAATTAAAGAACTAAATTTACACTGTTTACAATTTAGTGAAGTCTTCTTATGAATCAGTTCGAAAAAATTTTAAATTATTTAATTAAAATTATCTATATATATGTGCCGCCCGCAAATTGTTAGTTTTCAAGTGTTATAATAATGAAGAAAGTATTTATTTACTACATACATACAAATAAATATACTGATTGTTTACATATCACAAATGCTTAAGTACTTATAAGCAACATTGTATGCCATTTAGGTAGACTACTAAGACTTGAAGTGGTTATACTTGGTATGATAAGGATGCACTCGTTACTTAAGTACAGTGTCTAATTTCTAGCTTAATTAAAATAGTTGTTTGGCTAACAATTTCGGAAACTACTTATATAATAATCGTTTTGCATAAAGAAAAGCAACTAGCGAATTATTTAATCTGAGGCCCGATTACAAGTTCACAATTGTAAAATTCGCCAATTGCACAACATTCATATTAGTATTAAATAATTGAAAAGAACTCAAGTACAAGAAAAATAATTAAACTCCCGATTCGAACAAGATCTAACGAAACAAAATTCTCAAACGACATGCAATATATAAATCTCGCGAGCCGAACAAACATTTGTATTCTTTGTAAATCTCGTGTGTGAAATGAAATTCTAGAAGCATTTCTGGAACGTTACTCTTCAGCGAGGCAGCACTTGCGGTGCAACCCTGCGTTAACATATCTTCCGCATGCACAGTGCTGTTATGATTCTTTGCTACTGGATAAATTCTTTTTCTCGCTTAAAAAACATTTGTTGATTTTTATGAGAAATGAAGCTGAACGACAATCAAGCACGTGAACATGCGGTGAATCTGCCCGAAAGACAATGCGGACGACCTTTGGTTACCACAAGACGACGCTACATGCCATACATCGAACAAAACAATCAATTTATTGGAGACTTTTGGAACGAGCGTTATCTCGGGTCTGGATCTGTGCCGTGGCTTTCAAGATTTAACACCGCTGGAGTTGGCAGAAGAAAACTTATCAGAAAAAACTGTAGCGATTGACTTTAAATCAACATTTGAATCGTTTTAAAAATTATAACGTGGATATTGTGTGTCGACTCATCACTATGGATGAGACTTGGGTCTATCACCATGATCCTAAATCAAAACAAGAGGTTAAAAAGTGGTGTGAACTTAGTTGTTCGGTTTCGAAACGCGCTCGTGTCCGGAAATAGCGAAGAAGGTTATGGCCTCAGTTTATTTTAGAATTTGAGAGGAATTTGTTCGTGGATTACTTGCAAACGGGTAAAACAATTAGTTCTGAATATTATTGCAATTTTTTGAATCAGCTGAAGAAAAAATTTGTGAGAAAAGACCCAGTTTGCAGAAGAAAAATTTCTTTTTCATCATAACAATGCACCGTGTCATAAGAGCATTTTGACAATTATGCTAAGACTTTTCAAAATGATTTGCCGTTTATTAGAACACATCAAATTCTGTATATGTAGTACATTTATTAATGAAATGAAATTAATCTTAAAAAACTCCCAAAAAAGCAGTTTCTGACTTGAAAGTGGATATAACGTATTAAGTTAAAAAAAAAGCCAGTTGAGGAAATCATAAAATTCGTGAGTATAAGCGAAATCTGTAACTAGAAATCCACTTATTATAACGTAGTAAAACTCGGCACTACAATATGCAAAAGTAAAATTAAAAAATTATATCTCGAAAGACGTTCCCAAAAAAAATTTAAAATAATTCGAAATTTGATTCCTAGTTTTGCCTAGTTATTATATAATTGAGTTGCTCACTTCATTACCAGTTCCGCCTAATTTTTCAACTTCAAAATTTTTTTTTATCCTATATATATACCTACTGATTTTTGATAATTTCTATATTTGTATTTATACATATTTTTAGACACTGATAAATTTAAAGCATGTATTTAACACTGAATTCTACTATTGGTTAGATATTATCGACAATTCAATTTTATTTTTCAGATTTTCGAATACTTCATGAGGAATTTTTACGCGTGAGCAGCACGACCCTTTCTATTGGACACTCGAAAATAACTGAATTTTCATGAATGCATTGACTTCACATGCCTTATTACGCTGCGAGCTTTTTTAGTTTTTATCATAAATAAAAACTTATGCACATATGAGGCTTTTCAAATTTTTGTATATTTTTTTTTCATTCACTTTAACTTTTTCATTGTATCCCTATTTTTAAAAATTGCATATTCCCGCTTTTAATTTTTTCTTAAAATTTGAGTAAGAAATTCTATTTGCTTTTCATTTGATATACTCTTATTAATTATTATTGTTGTTGTTTTGGTTATTTACTGTTGTTTTTCTTGGTTTTTCTTTTTGCAAAAATAGACTTCACTACTATCACATTGAGTATTAGAAGAGGTTAGACGGCAAATGCTGACATTGAAAGCGAGTCATTTCGAAAAAGTTTCTTTATTAACTACTTTCATATACATATAGTATGTATGTTTGTTTGTGTGTATAGATAATAGATACAATGCTCGGTTTCCATTACTTTTAATATTTGTCCCTTACTTTACATAACACACTTGACTCATATACATATCTATCATTTACTTTTTTGTTTATTTTATTAACTATACATTATACAAATATACTATTTGTATTCGTATTCCATCATTTTAATACTAATATCATAGCTATTTTGTGAGTATCGTTTGTATTTTTACAAGGATTATTTCATTTTCAGCGCAAACGCTGTCTATTTGCTAATTTTACATACAATATTTACAGACAAGTACTCTTTAATTATTTTAAATATTTAAGGGAAACGGTTGGCAAATTAATTCTCATAAATAAGTCATGAAATAAAGTGAGAAAAGCAGGAAAACTATTAAAAAAATAAGAAAAATAATTTTAATTTATAATTACTAGTTAATTAGATAATTTTTAGTTAATTAATTAAATTAAATTACTTTAACAGCCGAAAGCCTATGATGCTAGCGCTGCGTACTTTAGTTTATTTAATAAT
>NW_017535518.1:3782088-3787228 GCF_001853355.1 Bactrocera latifrons | reverse complement strand
AACTAAATATTATATATACAATATTTTTTATTAATTAACTTCTTTGTATAAAAAGTCATTATTAATAAACTCTTACACTTATGCTCACATATTTGTAACATAAAAACAATTGTTATGATTTTGTCTTGGCATTTTTGAAAGCCAGCTCAAATTTCTCACCTCCTAACAATTTTAAGTACTACAAAAGGTGATTTTAACTAAAAACCATAAAGTAAGAAATATTGATAGTGCGTCAGTTATTTAAAATTAATACAATAATATTAAAGAAATTTCAAAATTTTTCTTTACAAAACGCTTTCGGTTCAAACCTTACGACAACGAATCTGAATATATGATTTATTTTGACACTTCAAGCCTAGTTTTAGCTTGTCCCATTTTTAGTTAGACTTTTTTTTACAATTTTCCCAATCAATTTGCTTTATTTTATAAATAAATGGAATTTCACAGCTTAATACCCAGTTCCCACAGTCAATAATTATTGCCAATCGTTTAGCATTTTTACTGCCAACAAGAAAATATTTCAATTCGAAATGATCTTTATTCTTGTTATCGCTTTTTCATTTTGGTATTTATTACATTTTCATTACCGGTCAGAAAGGAATTCATTTCGTGTAGTCCCCAATTTTTTTCAAATGGCTTTTCATCACTCTAAGATTTAATATTTTTGAACCATAAATTTAATAAAGAAAATAATAATGTAGCGGTTACACTTCGGTTAAAACCTTATGAGGTTGAATGTTTTTCGTATGCCAAAACTTGCAGTGAATTATGTCGCATTTCTTGATAACAATCGACTTTTTGATAATTTCTTGCTTATAGACCTAACATGTTTACATTTTCATCCATATATCCGTATACAATAGTGTGTTGTCACAAAAAAAAAAAAAAAAAAAAAAAAAATTACAAAGAATCAAATTAATGATCTGAATTTGATTTTTTGGAATCAGTGAGTACTTTTATGGTGGTATAGTCGATGATTAGTTCTTGCCTAAGTTCTTTAGACAAATAAACAGAAAAAGTAAATTATTATTTCTCAGTTTAATTGATTAATTAATTTTACGTTCGCAAATATCCCTTTTTTTAATGATAAAAATTGTTATTTTGATCATTTCTTGCTAACATATGCAACATTTTGACATTTTAATTTTTTTTTTCCTTTCCTTCTCGCATATCTCTCTGTAAAACACTAGAGTGACTTCAGATAAAAATTACAGAGTTCAAATTTAGAATCTGAACTAGACTTTTGAAATTACTGAATAACTTTTTGCTATGCAAAACAGATGTCTATGACTTGAAGTCAATCTCTAGTATTAAAATATTTGAGAAAGAATTTAAAATGCCGTGTAAACGACTGACGCTTTTTCTCATCTTAAATTTCATTTGTAACTGCTTTTTAATTATGTCATCAGTTAGCTGTTTAATAATTTGAGTATTAATTTATGAGTCATTAGTAAATAAATCAAAAGGAAATAATTTATTTACATTTTCCAAGCAACTAATTGCTCGAACTGCACACCTAACTTGAATATTACCCAATTACTCGCCTTTTCGAAATTATTTCTCTTGCAGAGAGAAAGGATTATTTTACAGTAAATATTTACAATGGTTAATGCTGAGTATTTGCATGTCTTCCTGATATTTATGTACCTACAAATTTGTAATTACTTGCCTATTATATATACATACACATATTATATATTTTAAATAACATTGCTTGCTCGTTTGCTTTAAGTCAACTTTTGACATTTTCTCTTACAAATTTTCCAACTTTTTTGATCGCAAAGTGTTTTTGTAAGTAGTATGAGTATATTATTGTATGAAAAAATGTAAAATAGCTGCCATTAAATGTTTGTATTTTTGTTTATTTACTTATTGCATTAATTTTGTTTTTTGTATATACTCGTTTATATTTTGAAGTGATATCTTGTGGGATTTTATGTTTAATTATTATATGAATCCTACTGTTTCACTTAAAACTTGCTACGCCTTACTTATATGATTAATATGAATGATTTTATTGTTGTATGTCCTTTAATTTTTTTGTTATCCTTGGTGCTTTTGATATGATTTTCCATGTTTTCTCTTACAAAAATACACGAATATGTATTATGTGAATGCGTCAGCGCTCTTCTCCAAAATTTTGCTGTCTTGCTTCTGAAAAATGAATTGCTTATTTGACATATGGATATAAGGGAATATTTTTTAGTTTTAATTTGGTATGAAATCTCCAAGTCATTATGTTGGCGGTGTGGTTAAGTACTTTTTCAACAATGATTTTTAAGAGACGTTGGAATTCCTTATTACATATACTGCCACCTTATTCAAATTATACAAATGTGATATAAGTAATATCCTTGGCAACTGAGAAGCAGTTTAACTACCCAGAATAGGCACCACCCTAAATGTAGACTCTGAGAATGGGGGGGGGGGGGGGTATATGTATATGCTTCTTTATAATTCTTGAATATTTAATCGACAAATACGTTTTAGATATAGTTAAGTCGCTATGAAGTGAACTCCTAATTTTCTCATCAAGCAGTCAAACGTGGTATCAATGGAATATTGGCCCCACATGCCGACTATTATTACTGGAAAGAAATGACATAAGGACCGATAGGCTGGTGCGCAGGAGATACCACACAATGCCTATTGCAGAAGATGGCAAGAGATAGAAGAAGAAAATATTATTGACAATCTTCTAGGCGAATGCAAGACTTTATATGGACAATAATTGCTATTATGGTTCAAGGGTTTCTCGGCAATGAATCGGAAGTTGGTCATACTATTATGAGAAAAAAAAAGTAAGACTTTGTTTATAATTTCTCAATTTATTCTTCAAACATCTATGTCGTCTTCCTCAACGTAGTCCCCTTAAACCCAATATACTTGCGCCAACGTGTTGTTTTCAATCCAAATTAATGTCCTCAAGTGACTCAAAACGGTTTCCCTAGAGAGGTAACACGGAAGATTACGACAGGTTACGGCACAATATTGGTTGAAAATTTGGCGAAAAACTCGCAAAGTATCAATGCAGTATGCGACAGTGCATTACAGTGGTATAAACTAAGTATAATAAGCTTAATGATATTTTGGTAGTCGGAAAGCATTGTTTCACAGACGCTAACGCAACGTTGTTTTCCGAAAAAATTTAGTAATTTTGGGACCAATCGTATTTTAACTTAACTTAAGTCCAAAAGACATTTCAAAATGGTTTTTACTGATCCTTCCGATAATCCAATCATGGCAATAAAATCTCTTACTGTTAATCGTCGATTCTCAAACACCAATCCCTTTACGAGGTGTGTTCAAATTATTTATTTATTCATGAATATCTATTTTGTCACCTTCAAAGTAATCCCCATGAGATATTATACACTTATGCCAACGGTTTTTCCAATCTTCGAAGCACTTCAAAAAACCATTTTTTTATCTTCTTCAAGTCCTTCGATGCCGTCCTTATCTCGTCAAGAAAAGCGTAACGTTGTCCTTTCTTGGGCCTATTCAGTTTAGGGAACAAGAAAAAGTCACAGGAGGACAGATCTGGGGAATACGGTGGCTGCGGCATCATTAGTGTGTTGTTTTTGGCCAAAAAGTAGCGCACGAGCAACGATGTGTGAGCAGGGGCGTTATCGTGGTGCAAAAGCCAATTTTTGTCACATCTTCTCGGCCTTCTGAGAACATTTTGTACCACCGATAAACGTTGCTTCGGTCCAAGGTAGCTTCTCCGATGCCGGAATGCCTCCGTGCACTTAATTTCGTTTTTCAGACAAAATCTGATACAGGTACTTTGATCCATTTTTTTGAATAGGTAAAACTCGAAGACGATCCAAAACACGTGCAAGCAAAGCAGCTGTCAACAATTAAATGAACATTCAAAATGGCCGAGCTTGTCGGCATAAGTGAGAGACATGAGTACCAACATAACGCCACCGAAAATTCGAAATTCGAATATACGTAACCCTCGAAAAATCAAAATTCGCGATACTTTTTGAACACACCTTTTATTTTATTTGTTCGCTGTCAACGCGTTTCGACCCTCTTTAAATAATTTGTACCAATCAGAAACACTTTTTAGCGACCAACAATTATGAGCGAAGACCTTTTTCAACATTCTGAACATTTCGAGAGCAGGAATTTTATTTCGAATTACAATAATTTCATTCAAAGTAAAAATCGAATGGAGTTTCGCTCGAAATTTTAATCATAAAGTCTTACTATTTTTTGCCCACAAAGGACATGTGAAGGGATTTTAGTAGTTTCCAAATAAGCCGTCTAAAGAACTCGGTGCGATATCATGATAACTGGTGATTTATTTAAAAAAATTTTGGAATTATGGTGATTCGGTCTTAGGAGTAACACTGTAAAGAGGTGTCTGACAGTGTGTAGAATTTTATGCTTAATATTATCCCAAATCCAAAATGCCGATTACACAAAGATGAAAAATTCTCAGCTAAAAAGTATGCTCTTATCTACGAAAATATTTGTTGGAAGATTTTCAGATTTTTGGGAATAATTCTCAAATATATAAATTTGCATTCGATATATTGAAAAAATTGTAACTTTTTGAAAATCGCGGATTAAGTCCCGTAATATAAATTGCGTCAACAAAATCAACTTGGAGATTTCACTAGTTTATGTTAAATATTGAAATTTGTCTATATAATAGGCGACTTACCTAGACCAACTGTAGTCTAGAATTTAGCTGCATGGCGGGCCTTGAAGTATCTAGTTTCTAATTTTCTGCAATATTTCGAGCATACTTTCTCCATTCCGTCGCTTTCTAGTGTATATTTTATGCTTAGATGTGTGGGTATGTATGATTCTGGTATCGCATAGACATTTATATATGTATTTTTTTACATAATTACTTAATATATTAGCATTTTTTTTATCATTAATGTGCGTTTACGAGATGTTTTTTACATTAATATTAATTTGGTGTATAAATTATTCACTTTTCGATTTTTTAGAAAAATGAAATCGAGGTTTGTAAATAATAAAAATGTCATTCTGAAAAGGACAAGTTAACTCAAGTTAAGACGACTGTTAACTTAAAATAGTGGAACGAGTTTTGAAATAAAAAATAATAATAATAATTGCAATTTTTTCGATAAATGAAATTATTATTTTATACATTAAT